>NW_017307104.1:333947-340300 GCF_000935625.1 Nanorana parkeri
GTATCGAGCTGGCTTCCCCGGCCAATCATGAAGCCGAACGGCATGTAATGACTCACAGCCCAGCTTCCTGATAACAGAAGTTGCGGTATTGGATAAGTATCGGGAGCATTTGGGGCGAGTCACCCAAATACTCGGTATCGGTATCAGTGCATCCCTACTAATAGAGTTTAGAAACTTGTGTGTAGAGATATCTCTCTATGTTCCAAATATTATTATTATTAAGACAAGACTTTAATAAATTATCCCAAATAAAATGAGAGAAATTAATCAAAACTGGAAAGAATCTGGAGCAGTTGCCCATAGTAACCAAGCAACTTCTGCTATATGCATTGAAAAAATGAAAAGATAGATCTCCAGGAATCTTAAAAGTTGGTGGTAGCCCAACTGCATGGGGTAACTGCTCATTTTTATCTAGAGGACCGAATAAAGAAGAAATACTCACCCGATCCTTAATCCCACCTGGCTGGTCCCTGCAGCCTCTTGTCCCCTGAACTTTGGCCGTTTAAGATCCTGTGAGTCATCACGTCTACTACAGTGCATTAGCCATGAGGACGCAGAGTGACATGCCACAGGCGGAGTGGAGGGGGGATAGAAGTGCGTGATCACTGCCGCAGGACCATGGATCAGGTGAGTATATCTTTTTTTTATTCAGTCCCCTAGAGAAAAATGAGAAGTTAACCCTTTCAGCGCAGGTGTAGTCCCACTGCAAGGGTTACTTTTTAAAATTCCTGGAGATCTGCTTTAAGTGATAAACTGAAGAGAGAAGCTGATAGTGGTTACTATGGACAACTGCTTCTGTTTCTGTGTGCTCCAGTTTTGATAAATTGCGCTCAGTGTGTCATGCTTTTGTGACATAATGGGTACTACAGATAATATTTCATCTCTCTGTGACACCTGACACATATTAAATATTGCTGTATTCGGAGATTATTTGGTTCAGATTGTTTGCTTTTAACCTTATATTTCTCTATATATACAAGCTATTTAAATGTAGGCCTTTGAATTCTAAATAACTTTTAAGAAAGTCAGTTGTCTTTTGCCATGAACAAATTAGGGCTTGTTCACATTATATACAGTGGGAAGGGGAATGGGGGTGCTATTAACGTCAATGGCACCGCAGAATCGCCACCTACCCGCAGTACATTTACCCTCACCAAAATGTATGCACTATTTTTTTGCAATTGCTCCCTCCCGCCCCAGAATGCGGGGAGGCTTGCTCTATGCGATCCAGTGTGTTCCAGCCACTAACCGTGCTGGAACGCACTGGTTCTGAATGTGAATGTGAATGTTCTGTCGCGGCTACACATTACCCTGTGGCCTGTGTATAGCTCGACATGCAGCTAAACCTATTCTGCAATAAGCCAGACTAGATGAAATCTTGAAGCTTTATTAACTAAACAGGGTGGTGAAACTGGTGAAAAAGAACACGAAAACATACAGTCAATAGATGAACATGTAAATTAACTGATTGCTCACAAATATAAAAAGAAGCAAAGTTCCTCCCTACCAGCGATGCTGCCAAATGGGGAATCTGGGCATTTACTCCAGACACCCCCTTTAGGGTGGCATCAGATTATCTTCTCGGTTCTGAATTCCCAGAATACACTTGTTCCTTTCTTGATGGGCTGAGAACATACCATAGAAAATCAGTTTGTTCTGTTGCAAAATAAATGTTTATCTATAGCGCCGCCTAGTGGCTGATTTTGAGAAGGCAGCGAGGTCAATAAATCTGGGCCTATGGGGCCAGAGTAGCTGAGCGGTTGCAGAAAGCACGTTTTTACTAGGAAAGAGCGGACTTTGCAGTTCTTCACAGGTTTTCTGGATTTGGCTTGGGATCCTGGAACCAGGAGATTTCTAAGAGAATTGGGAGGGATGAAATCTCCATTCCTGGGTCTGTGGTTTAGTAGTGGCCAGCACACCCGTCTGGTATAAACTGATACCACTATTTTAACTCTCAGGAGAAAACAAAATAAGTTTACAACTGGTCCAAGGTACAGCATTGTCACTTTGAGGTGGTGGCTGTCTCCCTGTAAGTTACCTCTAATGTAAACAAGTCAAACAACAACTTGAAGGAATGAGTTCCAGCTCTTGCATTTGTGAAATTTACGTTGATTGCCAATCTACACATCTTGAAGTGTGGAGATCTCAGGACGGACCCCAGCATCTGAGTCTGCATCCACCAGCTCAAATGTGTCACTCTGGGGGACAATCTGTCCTGTATCATATAAGAGAAAGGGCTCTGCAGGCCATGTTATGTTTTTAGGATGACTTGCGGCATGGTCTGCAGGACTGTGAGCCTTGAGACCATGGTGCTATTGTGTTGGGCAAGTGGATCTCCTGATCTGTAGTACTTTGTTGTTAACATGAGTAGAGATTTGTCTGGTCTCATTGTAGGTGTAGCCCAACACGACATTGCTGTTCTTTTCTGAGGTAATAAGTTCTGCCAACGCAACAGCTAATACTGCAACACAAAGTTCTAGTCCAAGGATAGTGTGCTCTGGGTGTGGAGCTATTTTTGCTTTGCCCATGACAAATCCAACATGGCATTGTGCTGTAACATCTTCAGTGTTTGAGTGGGCAACAGCTGCTATTGCTTTGACAGAAGCATCAGAGAATATGCAAAGTTTTTGGCTCTGTACCTATAGAAAATGATTTTTTATATATCATACTCAAATCAAAAGCGAAAATTGCTTCCGTTCTTGCATAAAACTCAAAAATGTGTTTAAAACTCAGTTACAAATGATTAAAAGATAAATGGCATGAAGCAAAATATACAAAGTTATGTAAATGTACAAGTTAAATAATTAATCTTATATAATCCCTAATATACACTAAAAATAAAAATAAATAGTAAGGGTGGAATAAAATAATGTCTTCCATGAGTGGGTATGCAACCAGGTGCATGTCATGTGCAATGTATGCGTTCCTTGAACATGCGTTCGAGAGAAACTTGTTAAAGATGTCACCAGCACACCATATTACAGGGAAGAACACGTCTGTTTATTGACGCTTCATGTGTAAACAAATAGCAAAGTTTCGGGGGCCACACAGGGTCCCCTTCATCAGGCTTGAAATGACAAAGAACAAAGAAAAAACGATCTTATATAGCCAAACCAACAGTGCAAATGAATAGAAAACCACTCCCACCACCCCCCTAACATCACCGTGACATCATGTTCCCACCAGAAACCATTCAAAGACTTTGTAATTTACCATGAGGACACCGTGTATATCATTGCCATAACATGAATAAAAGCATATCATAAACTCATCAAACATGACATAGTGAAGATGTTCCAGAAGACAATAAAGATTAAATGAAATAAAGCCATATTCTTCTGATAAAGGAATGTCATGGTTACATCTAAACCAACCTGCAGATGTGTGGTGAGCACGCACATGTTTTGTCATGTGCTCAGCAAGACCTGATTGGTTGTAGGGAGCCATTGCCACACCCCTGCCCATGGGCGGGAGGGACTGCAACATTCAAATGTGGCATGTACCAATATAGTTATATACAATGCAATGTTCTTTCTCATATTAATAACCTAATCAAGAAATATTACAATAAAGAGATACCATTCATAGTTTGTAAACACTTCATAAACTTTGTTTAGCATATTCTGCACAAAAACGACCACCACAGTCTTCCTCAGTTATTAGGAATGTCAGTTGTCCCCACCCTCTTTACCAACTTAATAGAGGAAGATCATATGTTCAGCAAATAAGTCTGCTTGTGTATATTCCAAAACTGAACAAATGAATATATAGAAAATCAATGATGATGATGTGTATGTGTGTGTGTGTGTGTGTGTGTATATATATATATAAAGCCATCCACAAACCTGTAAATTAAAGGTTTTGTATATTTTCGGTGTCGCTTATGAAACCATATGAAAAGGCCACTTCTCCATGTCTTGTTTTTTTTTGCATTGGTAAAGGTCACTGATGGCTGTCTGTCTTCATGCTATTTCTCCATGCCATCAACAGCTTGCCTAGCAGCCCTCCAGAGGGCATTACTGGCCATCAAGATTGCCCCACTATTGACTTGACCGTTTGTATTTGCTGAATTTTCTGATGGATTCAACGAACTCTAGGCAAATGGAATTTCAGCCATTTCGCTCATCTCATGCCTATGCAGATTGATTTTTTTTTTTTAGGTATAGCCACATGATCTGAATGAATGTGCATATTTCATATTGATGTCTTTTTTTTCAGCATTTTTTTTAGTATATTGTACTCTGTTAAATATAGTATTCCACTTTTTTGTTTTTTATTGTGGTAGTCAAGTGGTTTTTTTAGCAAACGGCTATTTTATTCAAGGGCTTGTTCACACCATGTCCGGATCATGTCCAGACCAGAACAGTTTGTTCCTGGACCAAAAGAGCATCCAAATGTATCCCTATAGTATTTATGGGCTCTGTTCACACCAACCGTTCCGGTCCAGACAAAAAAAGTACTGCTCATTTTCTCTGGTCTGGAATACATGGAAACACATAAAAATGCAAATGCATGCAAAACGCACTGGATTGCACCTTTTTAAGCTAAAGCACTGGAACATGGCAAAATCACGGTAAAAATGCACTGCACTTCGTTTCCAGATCAGCTCCAGACATGGTGTGAACATAGCCTTAAGCTGGCCATAAACTGTTCTATTTTTGTTGTTCAGGTTCTTGTTCACACCATGTCTGGAACGGATCTTGAGTAGATCTGGGTCTGGTTCCAGTCCCCACAGATTTGAAGAGCCCAGAAATTACATAGAAATACATTGGGATGCATTTCAGGTGTGGACAAAAACTGTTCTGGTCTGGACATGGTGTGAACAAGCCTTCAACCTGCGGCCTAAACAGTGCAGATGGACGGATCCTCTGCTGGGCTATTGTATTCTGACAGTGGCGGGCGTGCCACTGTCAGAATACCGATTGGTTGTCCTCACTGTTTGCCAAAAAAATTTCCGATCGATTCTTTCAAATCTCTGATCGAAAGATACCAGATGGAAGGCTTCCGACGGAGCCACCCACTGAACAAATTTCGGCAAGTTCAGGTTCATCAAGATCTGGCTGAAGTTCGCACAGTGTATGGCCAGCATAAAGGGTGTCTGTCATTTATTGCTTTTGTCAGTTTATTTGGTTGGACACTCACCAAAATATGTTGTGTGAAATGAATAATATAGATGCATAGTTACATTTTGGATCAGGTTATCCCATTGCTTACTTTAAGACTGTTCATGTAGGAATGTTTATTGTAGCCTTTGTTATATTACTGAGATTTATCTGTTAGATTATATAAAATTGTTGATTTCTTTTTTTCAGGTAAGCATTTCTACAGTAGGATATGGCGATACAGTTCCCGATACAGCTTTGGGACGTTTTGTAGCTTTCCTCTGTATATCTTTTGGAATCATCTTAAATGGCATGCCAATATCCATACTCTACAACAGATTTTCTGACTTCTATGCAAAACTGAAAGCACATGAAACTACATGTGTTGCGAAACCAGGAACAGAAATAAAGTTTAAAGAGAGAATTGTTAAAAAGATCACAACATGCTTTCCTACACCGCAAAGAATCCATTGAGGGCATCCTAAAGCTAATGTGTCAAAATTCTAATCCTATAAACATTTACCTATACCTGTAAACTGGGACCCCACAATTCTCATTATAAAAAAACAACAACCTTAATATACACAAATACGTGTTATTAAAATACCTTGATACCATTTTAAATGGTGCATTTAAGAGACAAGAATGTTTGTATTGGGGTACAGCAGGGTTTTGAGGTCTGCCTTTTTTTTCCCCTTCATGCCTGATATCACTAAATAATTATGCTGTCACGGCTGGACCCCCTCCTAAAAAAAATCAAATACAATTTTTAAAAAATTTTTAAAAGTGATTTTCCTCATTATTTCTAAATAAAAGGTATCTGTTGTTGCTTGCCCAATCTCTTAAATAAACAAACGTTTTTATTTAATATAGCTGCGGGGTCTGAACTGGAAGAAAACTGGAGGTTTATGAATTTGAAAACTTTTATTTCACTTTCACAATTGGTCTGAATGTCTCATCAGTTCAGCAAGGGGAGGCCGAGGGAGTCATCAGTTGCCCTTGGGATTTGTGCTAGAGCTGTTGCATTTCCACTGTACTCACATTTTCACATGTATGGCCCGTCACAAGAGACCCTCAAACAATAATTAAGGGTGAAGAATCATTATATTGCTGCATGGTTATCTAAGCTGATACAGTATAAATAAAATTATGTTTATAAGCATTGCTGTTCTTGTGACAAGGACTACTTGGCCATAAAAAAAAAAAAAAAAAAATTGCACTAAAATACAGGGTCATGCTGAAATGCCAAGT
>NW_017307104.1:340381-342791 GCF_000935625.1 Nanorana parkeri
TTTGGTAAAAGGACTTCTTGGGCAAAAAAAAAAAAAAAAAAAAGTTGCACTAGAATACAGTGTCATGCTGAAATGCCAAGTTTGTTAGGTGACTGCAGAGATGATGCAACAATGCATTCTTAATTTAGGAAAACCCCTCCATATGTTCGTTATGTTTCTATTCACACAATATACTGAAAAATAACTAAAAACAATTCTTACCTTCTAGATGTTTTGTTAAAATTAAGCAAGATGGCTGATTCCAGGCCCTTTTTCAGTGGTCTGTACCAATGGAAAGTTTTGGGACTGAAATTTGAGGAGGATTGTGTTTATCTAATGAGCTTTATTACCTTATAATGGACAAGCCACCTCAGACCCCTCACAGCCCCTCCTAACATTTAAAAAGAAATAGAGGTAAGAATACATTTTAACCCTTAACTGCAAGAAGCCTATGCTAGGTCAATGGGAACATGTAAAATATAAATAGGTGTTATCCTAATTTGGCTGCAAAAGTGGAAATATACTAGCTGTGAATGTGCGTTTTGGGATTCCTGCAGCAGGAATCCAAAATATGTGGCAATCCATCAGAGCTCTGCATGTAATTGTATGTGATATGATTACATGTGGTCAGGCATCTGGTTAGGAATCGATCACTGTCCCTGGACACAACCATCGTGCGTTCAAGCATAGTGATGTATTCCTAACCACGTCATCATATTACATTACTTGTGGAGTTTCGGCAGACTGCTGCTTTCACCTGGTCATTAACTTGAATGGGTGACAGTGGGCACTTCTAAGGGGCATACTTTGGAATCCCAAAATGCACATTCACAAATAGTGTAAATTAAGCCATAGGGTCATTTCCCCACTGCTACCAATATGATTCAGCAGCTCAGAGGAATTAACTAAGTTGTTAGAACATGTTGATTTAACCCAGATCTCAACCTTTTTTTTCCAGTCATGACACCCTCATACAAAAAAGTGTGCAACATCTCAAGGCACCCCAGTCTACCAAAAAAACCAGTGAATGTAAAAATTGACGCATGGTCCCTCCAAAATCCATACTAGACCCCTATCTTCCTTTCACATCTGAGTCACCCCCTCTCACAGTAGGAGCTCTTCACATAAGAGTCCCCCTTTACCTCAGGAGCCCTCACATAAGACCCCCTCACAAAGTCCTCAATCCCTCCTTCACATGAGAGCTCTATCATCACACCAGAAGCCACAGCTGTGGCAGCATGGCAGAGAGTGAAAGGTAAAGCAGGGCTGCATGGAGACGACCTTTCAACCATTTGTGAATGGATGCCACTCTCCCTGGATTAGCATCAATCATTGCCATAATGCTGGCAGCCGGCCTGTCTGCACCATGGAATTTACGGGGTGTAAATTTTGAGGCTCCCCTGGGGAAACCAGAAGGTGCCACAGCAACTGCCTATGTGGCTCTTAAGCCAGTGTTAAAATCTGTACTCTGTTTAAAATTAGCTTTTCTGTGTCTGCACTGTTGAGAATTGAGAACAAGGAAGAGACATCTACTACACATGCAGTTGCTGCTTAATTCAATGGTAGGGAAGAACTTCAAGTTTGGGTCGACCACGTGCTCAACCAAACTTGAGCTGTTCACAGTTCACTGAATGGGCACACTAAACGAGCAGTTTTGGCTAGTTCGAACACCCAAACCTCTGGCTGCTGAAGCCAGAAATTATTAATTTAGGTGGCAGTATTATTACTGCTACTAAATTAAGCTTCCGGTCACCCATCAGCTTGTTTCAAATGGTAAACAAGCTGGCAGGGATCCTGGATGACATAACTGACCAAAAATTATTACAAGGGGTACCTCTCCCCATATACATCAGGCTAGGGATATGGGGGTGAGTTTCTTGCCCCATCAGTATGGGGACACGGTGCTTTGCCAGGAGACCCCCTACATGAATAAGTATTAGTACATGGTACCCCTTGTCACTTATAAAAAAAAATGCAAATAAAAATAACACGCACCATATACCTTAAAAAAAAAACATCATTAAAAAGTCCCATGATATAAATCCAATGTCAATCACATCATCCAGTGATGTAGATCCATTGCCAATTAACAATGAATGACAACCACTGATACAAACAAACACAGTACAAGACAATACCCTCTCGCCAGACTTCATAATGAAAGTTTCCCCAACGCTGCTAAAATGTAAAGAGCACGGCTGGCGTCATAAGCAGGCCGGGGATTCGAAAAATCATTTAGTGGCAGTAATTTTTTTTTTTTAAGTCCCTTTTGCTGGGGTTCATATGCCACATACCTGTAGGATGTACTCCATCACTTGCAGGTTTGAGGCATCCCCCAAGCATGTTAAAAAGGTATTGTGTAGTTTTAATGCTGCCTTTTAGGCCTTATTTAAAAAAAAAAAAAAAAAACTTTCCTGGCCTTGGTTTGAAA
>NW_017307104.1:343009-365020 GCF_000935625.1 Nanorana parkeri
GTGGCATTGGTATGAAAAAATATATTTTCATTGGTACATGCCCCCCTCTAGCAGTACCCAGCTACCCATGTCATTCTTTTTACATTTTTACAGTCAATTCGTTTTTATTGAGGTATTAAAACAAACTACAGGGTAGCAAACAATGAATACATAAATCAAAGAACGAGTCAGAAAAATATACAATATAATATAATCTTCAGAGAAGCATGTGCAAACAATCCCCAGTGTCTTTTTTTTTGCACTTAAAGCTTTAAACTGGCCTTTTGAAAAGGCCAGACAAAAAAAATTAAACCTGGTGGTTGAGGATTTTCTTGAGTGTTTTGTGAACGTTTAGCAGACCGAACTTTGCTTGGTTAGTTCATTGCTATTCAATGGCTTCACTGCCACAAACTGTAACTGAGGACCTCTATACCACAATTACTGGAGGGTACAAGCTGCTATATCAGGCAAGTCCAGTATAAGTTTAGTCAAGCCCTGACTATCCCCTATTAATTGGGAAAACGAAATGCGAAATGAGGAGCTATAGGCTCTTAGCTTTGGTCTAGAGACATGTTATAAAACACACTATAGATACATAGGTCATAGAAATCGTCATTCATGGCACTTGGTAGTGAAAACACTGAAAAATGGGTATGCAGAGCAGATGATTTCCTTGTTCCTTTTACACTTTTGCAGTCAAATTTTAGAAAACTCCTCTATAAGTTAGTTGTGTGTTCCCATTCACACAGCATAATGACAAATAATTGATTTGAGTACCTTCATAGTGATTTGACCTTCTAGAAAGACTTCAGCTGGGTACACATGGAGTGAATTTTTAGCGTATTCAGCAGGAGTCGGCCAAAATTCATGCCTTCGGTGACCCTATTCCCTAACAATAGATTGACTTTTGCAGAAAGAACATGTTGGAAATTCCTCAGCCAAACAGCTACAATCAGCGGCAATGTTCTGGTATTCTGGCAGCGGCCGGTGACACTGTCAGAATACTCACAGCGAAGATTCATTCATCCATGCTGTTCAGCATGGATGGCGGAATCTGTTATATTTCTTTAGTTCATCCCACAGGTTGAACAAGAAAAAATATAACAGTGTATATCCTTCTTTAGGACTGAAATTTGAGGATTGTATTTTTCTGATTAACATTTGAATGCAGAAGCAAGGCTTTTAATCTTTTAACTAGGGATGTCCCAACGCCACTTTTTCAGGCCCAAGTACAAGTACTTCCCCTCATGTACTTGCCGATACCAATTAGATACTTTTTCTTAAAAGGGACAGGTGACTTTAAATGAGCCATAGTACAACTACATATTATGTACTATGGATCATGATTTAACCTATTCATGTTAGCAGGGGAAAATTGTAAATCTATTGTTGCAGTGCATTCTATATGTAGTATATAGTACATGTACATATAGAGTGCACTGCAACAATAGATTTACAATTATCCTCTGCTAACATGAATGGATTAAATGATCCCTAGTACAGGGCTACATACAGATCATTTAATCCATTCATGCTAGCAGAGTATAATTGTAAATGTATTGTCTGCACTGTATTAGCAGTGTGTACTCTATATGTAGTACATATAGAGTATATACTGCTAAAACAGTGCAGACAATACATTTACAATTATACTCTTCAATTATCCCCTATTCCCCTGCTAAGATGATTAGGTTAAATCATGATCCATAGTACAACTACATGTTATGTATGTAGTATACTATAGATCATGATTTAACCTAATACTCTATATGAAGAAGTAAATATACACTTGCAATCAGATTATAAATACAATACTGGCAAAGTGGCAAAAACTACACCACTTGCCATCTCAGCAGCACAGGCCCTTACTTACTGGTGCCTGTTCAATGGAGCCGGCCTTATACGCAGCTAGATCTCACTCTGTTCTCTCCTCCATCCCGCCTGTATCTCCGCCATCCTGTATAATATCTCCTTCTCGAAGAGCTCATCAGATCCCTCTCTCCCCAGACACTGAAATGTCTCCCCCACCCCCCTCATTATATCATTTCCGATTCCTCTAATATATCTATTCAGCTCCTCCATTATCTCCCTCTCATACACAGCCGTCCTCTCCCATCATCCCCTAGGTTACCTCCCATACACTAGAGGCCAATCTGAACTTAAGGCTCTGGCAGGTGACGGCCATTTTGGGTAGGACAGAATGTACTCCAAGTAAATGAAGGACATTTCCCAGACACTAGAGAATACACTTTCCTGTACTGGGGCTCTTGCTGGAGGTGGCCATTTCGGCAGGACAGACTGCACTGTAAGTAAATAGAAGCGATTTGTTGGACACTAGAGTACAAACTGTCCTGGACTGAGTCTCCAGCCGGCGGCGGCCATTTTGGCTTGGACAAAGACACCCTCAACACGGCTTTATAGAGAACTAATGATTTCTTCACTTGAGCTGTCATTCCCCCGGCCTATGATCATGCGGGCTCTGCGCCTGATCGACAAATTATTTTTTTCTCCTCATGCGAGGTGACGTCGGCGGCGCTGAGAGGCTGAGCAGAGGAGTGTCGCGTCACTGCTGTGGGCGGAGCTACAGGAGTCCTCCTCTGGGCAGTCGCCAGCCAACTACATTAGACCCCACCTGAGGGCATTCAAGTACCAGTAGGTGTGCTTGCCTTATGGGAATGGCAGCTGCTAAAAAGGTGAAACTACTCATCACTATTGGCTCAGACAGCACGTGTCCACAGCTGGTCCTGACCCGAATACATTTCCTAAGGTGTGGGATGTTTGGATTGAACACTTTAATTCTGCTGTGGATTCTGCTTCTTAATATTTTTCTATATTTCCTGTTATGGATCTGCCCCCTTATTACTTCATTCATCTAATGTGAAGTACTACATTCCCCACTGCTGGACCTTCCTCATGTTTAGCACTTTTAATGGCTGTGGTTTCGGTGCGTGGGCCAACTAGGGCTTCGTTCCCTAATTTTGCATGATTACTGTTACACCTTTTTGTACAGCCAGGCCAGGCCAGAACTCTGCACAGCCAGGCCAGGCCAGAACTCTGCACAGCCAGGCCAGGCCAGAACTCTGCACAGCCAGGCCAGGCCAGAACCAAGCAAAATGTGAATGCCAAGTCTTATCGAAGTTATTTTCAAATTTTATTTAAACCATCCTTACTTTATAATGGGGCCTCCTTAAAAAGGAAAAAAAAAAAATGTGCTGCATCCCAGTGATCTTAGATTGATAACAGTAAAGCTGGCCATACACCTATAGATTATCTGCAGATTTTCTATTGTCAGATGGAAAAAGGTGCAAGATTCCTCCATCTATGCTAAAAACTGTGTGGATGGAGGAACCATCTGCTGGGCCAAGCTTCAGTATCTTGCTAGTGAGCCTCGCTGGCTTTCAAAATACCTGAACAATGCCTGCATCCAATTAGATTGGCCAGCTTTGGACATGCATGTGAAAAGCATGTTAGAAAGAGGCGAGAGCTCCACCTGCTGACTGCTTATGTAATTAGAAAATTACCATTTGCATTTCAATTTATAGTCAGGCCCATAATAATAATAAATGATACACTAGTCAATGCATAGAACATACTAGGTCAGTAGTCAGTTGCATAATGAGCTAGTTGCGGTGAATGATCTCAATATTGTACTGTATGTCATTTATGCAAGTTAGTACAACAAAAACTCATTTAAACTGAAATGTGTGAAACAGAACTGGGAATTTTGGTATTTGGAAACTTCAGAATTTGCAATAATCATTTGTAGAAAAATCACTGTGCTAAGTGGAAACATTCTTGATAA
The DNA here is from genome assembly GCF_000935625.1 of Nanorana parkeri. Taxonomy (NCBI): domain Eukaryota; kingdom Metazoa; phylum Chordata; class Amphibia; order Anura; family Dicroglossidae; genus Nanorana; species Nanorana parkeri. The sequence continues at coordinate 346,791 of NW_017307104.1, forward strand.
GTGCCCTGATCCAGAGACCATTGCCATCGCACGGCCAATATGAAGCAATACCCAGAGCATTGCCACATTTCTGATGCCATCCTCACATCAATGGGTGCCACTCACAATCCGAGTCACAAATGGGAACCAAAAAAAAAAAGAAGCTCTGTCAGACCTACCAGTAACAGTATTTCTATGAATCTTCCAGGACGGCAACCTGAAAGATGAATGGCTCCTCCTACAGGAAACACAATTAGGAACCGGTTAAAAATATCTCCCACCCTCATTGCCCCTCAGTTGAAATAAAAGTATACTACCTCCACCAGTGCACGAGGGAAAAACCTTCACCCAAAATCAAAAACACAGAATAATAGTTCTGGGTGGGAAATAGGCTTGCCGCCTGGAAGAGTCATAGAAAAATAATTACCAGTAAGTCTAAAGGAGCATTTCTCCAATCATCTACCAGGACGGCAACCTGAGATGAGATAAGCAAGCAAGCAAGCAAGCAAGCACGCACACACAGAAGCCTACCTTCTCAGAGTAGGTCTACAGATTGTAGTACTTTTGTAGTACTTTTCTCCCAAAAACTAAGTCCTGTTGTGACAGAACTTCCACTCTGTAATCGTTGAGGAAGGTATCCTGCCATGACCAAACAGCTGCGCTGCAGATCTGTTCCACCAAAGTCCCAACTCTTTCAACCCAGGAGATGGCTAAAAACTTAGTCCTTACTGAACTAGGAAAAACCTGATTCTCTGATCTATACACAAACAATGGCCTAATCCATCTGGTCGTAGAAGTTTTGGCACCAAAAAACAAAACAAATAAAATAACTGGATTTTCAAAACAAACATTTTTAGTAAATTCTAAATATCTAAGAAGACAGCGTCTAATGTATGGAACACCTCTTACCTAGAATTCTGAGGACTGTCACAAAAGGAAGGCAGAGGAATCTCCTTGGACCTATGAAAAAGGAAGAAGATACTTTAGACAAATAGAAAAGGGTCTGGCCTGAGGAATACTCTGAGAGCATGACAGCGTAAGGGTCCTTAAAATGGACAATGCCTGGAGATCTCCAACTCTTCTAGCTGAGGTAATGGCTAACAAAAACAACTTTTCACTGTCAACCACTCAATAGAAATGCTAGAAAATCGGTTCCAATGGATGCTCGGAGCCACCCAAAACCATGCAAAGATCCCAGGGAGTAAACCCTTTGAGTGGGACATGCAATCGGTCCTCCAACAATTTCTTATCCAAAAAGACAAAAAGTTTTTTTTCAAAGCCCACCTGAAAGTAAAAAAAAAAAAAAAAAATCACAGGAACCGAAGGGGTAACCATATTCCTGCACACACATGAAAAAGAAAAAGACATTACACACTTCGGCATAAATTTTCCTAATGACTAACTTTCTACTAAAAATAAGAACGCCTGTCACCTTATCTGAACATCCTTTTTGTTCTAACAAATCTCCTCTCGAGAACCATGCCATCAACCGAAAACAATTCAGGTTTGGATGCAACACTGGTCTTTGGGACAGAAGATCCTTCATGGGATGTAGACCCCAAGGAGGTAGAACAGACCTCAATAGAAGATCTGTGAACCAAGTCCTCTTGGGCCATCAAGGGGCAATCAGGATGGGATACCAACTTGAGTGGCTCAATTTTTGTAGAATCCGAGGAAGCAGAGACAGAGGAGGGAAGGCATACTTCAGGCTGAAGGTCCAATCTTAGCCCAACATATCTATGCCTAAGGATCACCATTCCTTCCCCCGGGAAACAGCGGCTCTCACCTCCCTAACCGCAAGAGCTGGCATCTGTGGTAATCTTGTTTGGAATGTCCCGAATCGACAGTCTGCCTTCCGCCAACCTTTCTGGCGCCATCCACTAGGTAAGACTGCCACACTTCCACTGGCAACTGAACCTTGAAGTTTAAGGACTCTTTCCTCCTGTCCCACTGAGACAATAGTAATGTCTGAAGTGGCCTCGCATTCAATTGGACCCAGTTCAGAGCAGTGATAGACATCACCATCACCCCCAACAACCTCATTATTTCTCTTAGGGTCACAAATTCCCTGGCAACCGCCTCCTGTGCTAGGCATATAATATTTGTAATCCTTTATTCCGTAAGAAACACATTTATAAAGTACCAAATCTATCCGATAGCCAAAAAAAATCAACTGACTTTTGATCAATCGACTTTTCCGGATTTAAAATCCATCCCAGGTTTTCCAACAACTCCCTGACTTTCTGCAGACTCCGTAAAACTTCCATCGCTGAAGATGCATAAAAATCAAGATATCATCCACATAAGGAATCAAAGAATCCCTGAAGACAAAGCAGCTACCGCTTCTGTCAATACTTTTGTGAAAATTATTGGAGCTGAAGAAAGTCCAAAAGGGAAGAGCCCGGAATTGCCAATGGAAAACTCCCTTCTCTGTTTGCATAGCAAACCGCAGAAATTTCTGATGCTCCAGGCAAATCAGGATGTGAAGATACGCATCCTTTAAATTCCAGACTCAAATCAGAGTAAATGCTCTCCATGCGAAAAACTTGTTTGAAGGTTAAGAATTGGTTCAGTCTTGTCAGGTTTAGGATCAATTTGAATCTGCCCCCAGGTTTGGGAACTAGGAACACATGGGAATAAAATCCCTGGAACATTTGGTTTTCTGCAACTGGGAAAACAAGAGACTGAATACAATCCAGTAAAGGCCTGAGGCCTTTACCTGATCTTTGGGGAGTTTTGCAAGAAAAAAGGTCTGAGGAGGAACTACAAGAAACTCACGATAACCCATTTTCAAAACGTCCAAAATATACAGACTTTCTGAAATCTTTTCTTATTGAGAAAGGAAAAAGAGAAAGTCTTCCCCCTCACCTTTTTTATGGGGTCATTTCAAATCCTTGTTGGAGTGCTCCGGAGTATTAAAGAGCAAACCTCCTCTGGGTTTTTATTTAATGGCAACCTAGAATACCTTGAGATATGCTGAGAAACCCTTTCTAGCCAGAGATCTAAATTCCTGGCTACACAGGTAGCTGCTACATTAACATCCCAGGCTTTTCGTAACAAAGCTTCTGCCTTCCAGTCCATTTTATCTTTAAATGTTTCCAGCATCCTCAAAAGATAGATCTGCTCTTTTAGAGACCTGTGCCAAAGCAGCACCCAGTTTGGGACATTTGAAATATTTTTCCTCATCCTCTTTGCTATAGGGGGAAGTTCCTCTTCCATGATCTGAAAGATAACAGTTTACGCTCAGCTTCTTTACACTCTCTAGCAACTAAACCCTTAAGTGATTAATGGATAAGAAACACTAAACTTGCTGTTCAAGCAAATCAATGTATACTCTATCTTGAACTAAAATAGCTCGTGGGTAGGATCAGGAATTTTTTCAGTGGCGTAAATTGCCTGCAACAAATAGTCCATCTCTTCTAACGGAAAAAGGCGTCTAGAAGTGGTGCTGTCCCCATCTTCATTTACCGTTTCTCCTTCCGCCAGAGCACTATCTGAAATAGAACCGTTATCTGATGTCCCCCTATCCAATACCTTCAAAATGGATACTGGCTTGGCCTGTCCCACAACCCTGAGCTAGAAACTGAAGGACCGGTGATTACAGGAGCAGAGGAAGAAGGCAACAATTCGGAGATTACATTCCTAAACGCCTGTACCGTAGCTACCATTTCAGACTTCATTCTAAAAATGCCTTTGATAAGATTAGAGGATTCACTAGTAACAAACCTTTTCATTCACAAAGAGGCTTATAGTCAGAAGGAAGGATAATGTTACAGTTGCTGCAGCTCCCCTAAATTTGCTTAGGAGCTGGGGCAGACTGTGGAACAGACACTGGGTGACAGCTTTTTTTAGTGCCTCCTTAATGCTGACCACCGTTTCAGACAGAACCCCCAGACAGCATGGTAACTGCTTACCACCACCTTGGTTCTGGATGCGACACTGATCTGCTTGCAATTTTCCATGGTGGCAGCAGCAGCTTTTTCTCCCAAACTGTCTTGGATCACTAGTAGCCGGCAATGAGTGCAGAGCTGGATTTGGTGTCCTCGTGCAGGGAAGCGCACAGTGGTAGAGACGTTCAGCTTTGTCCCCTGCCAGAAATGCAGCGCACTCAAAACGAGGCCTGAAACCGCACACTCCGCCCCCAGCACCTTCCGCCTTAAACTACCGCTGGCCAAAAGCAATCCGCAGTGCCTCCAGCACAAATGGGCCCTTACACAGGGTCTTTTCAGCCAGGTCATCAGGAATCATCCAAACGAAAGAAGATGAGAACCTGGAAGTAACACAGGGAAAACCCTTTACACCTACAGCAAAGCCTCATCGAACCATAGCATAAGCAGAGCTGCACAGAGGGGGACCAGCGACTCCATAGGCCAGCAAAATAAAGAAAAACAAAAAAAATAATATAACTCCACTAGCAAAACTAGGGTATAACGAACCTACAATAAATACTGAGCCCACAAATATAATCACTTCCCACTAGATCAAGATCTGAAGCTACCCCCAATGGTTGGTGTAATACTGGGAAAACTTAGGCCTCTCCTCCACCAATTCTGATGCTTCAATATCTCCTCTTGTTCCATCTATCCCTCTTTTTCATCCTATGCCTTTAACCTCCTCTTAACCTTTACTACCCCCCCCCCCCAACCCCCTTCTTTCGCCCTCCTTTTTTTTCTTCCACCCTTTCCTTCACTCTTCCATCACACATCAGGCTCCATTCACACATTAGCATTTTTGCACGTGTATCTATACGTGCAAAACAAAAAAGTAATATTCTTATGGGGCTCGTTCACACGTGCGCATTCATATGCGCACACAAAAACGTGGCAAAAAGTCCAAGCGCAATTTTCTTGGTGATTTCACCGTGTTCTGTCCCCCAAAAGACCGTGCTTGTAGCCACAAGTGCATAGAAAAACATGCATGTTTTGTGCGCATGTACGACTGTTCCGTTTTTCCGCGCAAAAAACAAAAGTGCCGATTTTAAAATACTATGTGTGAATGAAGCCTTATGAGGTGAATAACCCACACTTTTCTACCTCAATTAATCAAAACAGAAGAAAGAGATTAACCACATTTAAAACACATAACACACCATCAGTGTATAAACCGAAAATATATATTTTATGAAGAAATTAAAAATTCACTGTGGCTACACTTTATGCATAGAAATATAATCATGATAAAAGGTGAAATGAACCATAATTGGAACTCTGATGTTAGGATATTACATATGGTAAGATTTATCATATGATTCTTATGCAAAAACAAAACACATACTTTGAGATTTTTGTTTATTTTTACAGTACAGTTAATTGTGAATTATTATAGAACAAAATCTTCCATGAACTGTTCACAGGTAGGGTTGATCATGTGACAATTCCCATTTAGGAGGGCAAACTCCAGGCGTCACTGGTTTTTTTGTAGCGCTTGAAACCGCTGAATCTGAGCTACAAGAAAATAAAATTTAAAAAATTATGCACAACAATGAACACTCAAGGGGAATGTGCTAGATTCAAATTATATTTAAATAACTTATTATCCAAGTTAAAGCTTTAGATTTACACTATTTTTCCAAACAAGCAAAGCTAGAGAGAGAGAGAGAGAGGGGGGAGGAGGGGCTAGAGAGAGACTCAAAAAAAAAAAACTCATAAGAGGCATGGAGGAGGTCAGCTATGAGGAAAGATTAGCTGACCTGAAATTTGTTCTCTCTGGAGAAGAGGCGACTAAGGGGGGATACAATCACCATGTATAAATACATAAATGGTCTATATAAAGAGCCAAGTGCCAAATTATTCACGTTAAGGTCACTGCAAAGGACAAGGGGGCACTCTTTGCATCTGAAGGAAAAGAGGTTTAACCTTTGCATACGGAAAAGATTCTTCACAGTTAGAGCAGTAAAATGTGGAACAGACTCCTCCAGGAGCTAACCATTTAAAAAAAAAAAAAAAAACATCTGGATGTATTCCTAAATGCACAGAATATTACTGGATATTGAGTTCTTAAAAGGTATATTAAGCATCAGATATTGTTGATCCAGGGAATATCCGATTGCCTTATGGGATCAAAGCTGTAGCTTGCGGTATACTGAGCTTTGGGTGATGGGAGGACGCTAGTTTGTGTCCTCCCATTACCCTTAGGAAAACTATGGGGAAAAAGCCCTGACCCCATAGTTCTCCTTTAAGGCTTGTATGCCGAACAGTACTTGGATGCCCTCAAGACCGGTCTTGTGCTATATTCATAAAACTGTCATGTTCTCCAGCAACCCCAGAGAGAGTTCCTATAGCATGTAAACAAGACCTCAGATGTGGAATGGTTCAGGGTGGGCAGCATACGGCTGTTCCATACAAGCATTCTGGCGGCTCTTAACAGTATGCAGTCCCTTTCCGCTGCCTCCCCCCCCCCCCTTCCACCGCCACCAGTTATCCAGTGCTCCACTGTCCCCCCTGTGGGCCCAGGACCGGCACAGCGGCTGGGTCACACTGTAAACGGAGGAGAGATCACCATTCTCCTACTTGCCGATTCTCCTCCGCTTTCTAAAAGGCGGAAGTGATGTGCATTACTCTATTCAATTTTGGCTGAAACAGATCGCTTTGCTGTAACCTGTGGAATAGGTTTGTTACATACCTGACTAAAGTGCCTCCAGAAGTTAGAGCCTTTTGGGAAGACATAATAATTGAAGGGGGTATAGCTTCTCTGCGTCCATCACGTGAACAATAATAGTTGTTGGCAAACTTATGGCTTGGACCCACTGGTAGAGCTGGAGGTGGTGGAGACCTAAAAATGAAAAGATAAAAAAACATTTCTAAACTAGTCTTAAGACACTGACCCCTTGTTGCCCCTCTTCCCTGGAGGCCCCCTCATCAGTTTTTTTATTTTCCTTTTTTAGGTCAATCACATTACAAGCAAGATTTTAATCTTTCATTTTTTCCAGCAGTGATTACATCAGTGTTGCTCTCTGCATCAGAACACCAGATTCATGAGATTCATGAGCCATCCCAGATCCTGTAACCAATTCTGTGTTACCACTAAATCCCTCTCCAACTGGTTGCCTGAGGTGGCAGACAACACGATGTCATCTAGATAGGGTATGATGTTGATTCCCTCAAGTCTCAGGGGGACCAGAGCTTCCCCCAAAATACCTTTGAGAATATCCGGGGGGGCTAAAGACAGCCCGATCGGGAGAGCTTCGAATTGGTAATGGTGTATTATTGGACCTATCCTCACCGCCAACCTGAGAAATTGTTGAAAGGCCGGGTGAATAGGAATGTGAAGATACAAGTCTCTTAAATCCAACGTCGCCACGTAGGATCTGGGTTGTAGGAGGGCCCTGACTGAATAGATACATTTCATTCTGAATCTCTTGTATTTTATCACCACGTTTAAGTGCTTTAAGTTGAGGAGCAACACAAAAATTTCCCCGGAGGTGTCTTCACTAAAGAAGATGTGGTAAAACCCTTGACCCTCCTTCTGCTTTAGAACCCGAGAGACCTCCCTGGTCTACCAGGTCCCCTAAAAAAAAAAAAAAAAAAAAGGAGACAAAGCCTCCGCGTTGGTAGATCTCTAACAAGAAAAAGTCTGAGAGGTAAACTGTTGGGATTCCAACCTGTAGCCCTCCCTTTTTAGATTCAGGATAAATTGATTGGAGGTAGTCTCCATCCCGCATGGTAGGAAGCCCTCAACCTACCTCCACTGGAGGACCGTCATTGTGGCTTTGGGAGGGAGGATTAAAGAGAATCCTCCCCCTGCCCTTTTGGCCCAATCAATGCTTTTTGTGTTTATCCTCCTTACCTTCCTGAGGTTTATTCCTGGAACCTTGAAACAAACCTTCAAAAAAGACTCTTTTTCCCAGGAAAGCCCTTTTCTTGTCCGTTGTTCATTCAAGAATTGTCTCTAATTCAGGACCAAAAAGTAAATCCCCTGAAAAAGGGAGATAACATAACCTAAGCTTTGAGGCTGCACCCCCTTCCCACGCTTTCAACAAGGCCCGGCGAGAGGAGTTAATAAGTGCCGAGGATCTGGCAGTCAACCTAACGGATTCGCCAGAGGCATCTGCAATAAACCCAACAGCCTTAAAGAGCATTGGAAGAGAGTCATAGCGCGGTTCCCTGGGAGTTCCTGCCAGCAAGTGGGTCTTCAATTGAGAGCCAGAACTCCAAATTTCTAGCCACACAAGTAGTGGCTAAGGCAGGTTTAAGATTCATAAGAGAAGAGTCCAAAGCTCTCAAGCAAGATCTACATCTTCTTGTTAATGGGCTCTCTGAGAATCCCCATGTCCTCAAAAGCCAAGTCTGATTTTTTGGAAACTAACTAAAAAGGAGCATCCAGTTTGGGGGTCTTGTTCCAAACTAAAGCAGGGCCATTGTCAAAAGGGAACCTCTGCTTAAGATTGCTAGATCAGAGAGGCTTCTTCTCTGGGTCTGCCCATTCTCTAAGAACTGCTTCTGAGAGAACCTTATGCACAGGGAAAAAAAAAACTTTGGTTTTCTGCTGCTGTAATCCCTGATACATGGAGATTGGAGATGCAAGAAGAACATGTTCAGCTCCCCAGACACAAAGTGCTATAAAATGGCACTCATTAGGTCATCTACATCATCTAGAGATAACTTATATCTGGAAGCACTGGAGACATCCTCCTGGGTACTTAATTCCTCTGATGACGAGTAATTATGGGAGGGACCTGGTTCACTCCGATCCTTATGCTCAGACACTCCTAAAGACCCCAAGGGCCAAAACCCATAGGGGTGGGTAATGGGACAGTACTAGAACTGGGTTTAACATTTTGTAATATAGACCTAAATGATTGTATACAGTTAAGGAGGAATTATCTTCTACTTTCAAACGATTACTGCAAGCTGAGATGGATTCTTCTTTAAATAGGTTGTCAATACACTTTTGGCAAAAAGGTTTAGAGTAATTTGAGCTTGGTTTGATTGAACAAACAGCGCATTTCTTTTTAGATGCCACTTTGTTTTATCCGAAGCCTTAGCCTGCCTAAAGAGTAACTAACAGGCCTGCAACAACTAATTGCCGTCAACGATTTTCATCATCGATTAGTTGGGCTGCTTGCAGCTCTTCACACCCTCCCTCTCCCCACCACTGGCAGACCACTCCTGGACTAACCTGAACGTGCTGACAGGCCATCCAGGGAAAAGAGCCGAGGAGACCAGGTGGAGCACTGCACAGCATTCAAGATACCCGGGGAACTGTGGATACACTGGCCGGGAATTGTGGCCAGCACGGAGTAGAGCATATAGAGCCTGTGTCAGCAGGGATGTACAGGAAGCTTCTGAAGTTATCTGCCGGGATGTAGTGCAGTGACAACAGTCCTCCCCTGTGTCTCAGCCTCCCCCTCCTCCTACTCCCCAGGCTGCTCACGAACAGTGAGTAACAGTACTTTGCAGTGGACTGTAGACAGGCTAAGTAAGGTATGTGCATACATGCAGTGAGTGGAGTGAGTGGCGTAACAACCAGGATGGGGGGGTTTGTAGGAGAAGACCGTGCACAACGATGGGGGCGATTGTCAGGCAGCGAACACACTGCACACTGAGCTGCGTGCACAGCAGAGGCAAATTGCGGTACATAGAGCTTCGCATGCAGTGTGTCCAGCCATATCCTTTCCCGCGCTCAGCTAGGCAAAAGCCAAGCATGAGTCCAGGAGAAGTCCGCTTGGCAAGGTTTTCCTTCCTGCACAAGTTCTATCTGTGACATATGCTAGGAATAAGAGCTGTACAGAAAGAATGAATAGGATATATACATTAAATGTAAAAAAATTTTTATTAAACATTAATCAAATATCAAAATAATTAAAGTGACATTAAAAAGGCAAAACATTTTTTCCCTCCCCCCAATGTAAATGTTAGCACTTACCTTAAATGATGTCTCTTTTTCCAATCTTCCTCTTCTTTCCCCATGTTTTCATCTGTCCCTCCAGCGGTGTGATGTCACTCCGATCCAGCGCTGACTGCTCTGTCTCTCCGATCCAGCGGTGTCTGCAGGCGGGTGCACGCGTCCATAGACTTACCTTGCGTCTCTGCTAGTCTCCCGGCCGAGAATCGGAACTGCGCATGCGCCCGCCCCAACATCCTTTGCGGCCGTACGAGCAGTTCCTGATTCTCGGCGCGGGAACGAGCGGCGATAACGAGGTAAGTTTAAAAAGGATTTTAAGCGGGTTTTTTTTTTACACTTCTTGCCTACATCTACTGCATGCTAGCAGTAGATATAGGCAAAAAAACGGAGGGTTTAGAACCCCTTTAATATTTAATCATTAAAAATATTTTTATCTGATAAAAAAAAAATATATCAGCCAACTAATTGATTATGAAAATAATTGCTAGCTGTAGCCCTAGTAACCAAAAGGAGGAAATAAGTTCCAAACACCCAGGTCAAGAGTGCCCCTCAACACCAAAGCGCCCTACATCAAGGGACCCCAGGTGGAGAAAAAGGTCAGAGGTAACCGGGAGGTAAGATTGTAAATACATAAAACCACCATACCCGAGCCGGGCTGGTACCAGAAGGACCAGTGTCTGCTGCTGCTGTAGAAGACTGCAGCGGTTGCTCAGAGTCCATTATGCGGCGCGTGCTGAAGAGAGACAAAACCACCAGCGTCCTCATAGTCACTACTAAGAGCGGCGCCACATATGACCAGCCAAGGCCTTACCCATCCTTCTGCGCCGAAAATGAGGCCGGGAACGCATTGCCTCGGTGCCCGGGACTGCACTCACACCAAAAGGAACGTACGCGGCCACCCGTTGTGGCTGTGGAACACTTCCCTCTGACCTGGAAACCGCACAAACCCCTCTGACTGGCAGACACTCATTTTCAAGGGCCCAGCCATGGGAGATCTGTCGGTTCCGTGCACAGAAGGAGAAAGAAGCCAGAGTACCCCCTTCGACTGCATAGGAGGACTAACTGGAGGCCGCAATCAGGTAGGCATGCCTACATACTGCCAGTGAAATCAGTTCCCCACAGATAGGCAGGCAGATTGGTAACATAGGAGGGAAGCCCCAGGCAAATAAACTGCAAGATGGAAGCTCCCCAGCGTTGCAGTGACGCATTCCCCAGTTTGACCGAGGAAACATAGACGAGGGATTGGAGAAGAGGCGGGCCTTTCAAAATCTAAATGGGTGACATGCACCCATGTGGTTTGAGGAGGAGACTCCATCTATCGCAATGCTATCCTGGAAGACGTTATTGGGAAAATAAATGTTTAATGCTGCTTTAAGTGTATACTCACCACAAATGCAGCAGAATGCGCCATGACTGTTTCGGCAATGGCGAGACATTTCTGATGTCACCAACCATACTACTACAACAACAACAAATCTCTGACTGGGTTAGGCCTAGTTATGTTGTGAGCTGCCTTTAGCTCTTACAGCCACATACACTAAGCCTAAACAGGCATGCCCAACCTGTGCAGGTTCCACTAACGTTATGCAAACAGCCCTGTGTGCATGCCTGGACATGTATGAGCTACACAAAAGCATCATATAAACACAAATGGAAATGAGTAAACTTAAAATGTGACAAGATACAAAAATATAAAAAGGGTAAGCACTGCAGGGGACCAAGAGATTGACACTCCTGAACGTGTTGGTTTCTTAACACTTCAGCAGGAAAATCTGTTTGATCAGAACGGCATTTGAGTGTGCAGGAGAGGCAAGCATGTCCATTTTTTTCTTTTACATGGGCAAGGTTTATTTGCATGCAACAATTAGGGACAGCGTCGCTCTCTAAAGCCGAACTCCAGGCACTATTAAATACATACGAGAAATACATATAGGTATGCCAAAGGATTTGTATTTCTGTCAATTCTGACAGCCCAATACTGAGATTTACACAGCTTTGCCACACATCACAGCCATATCCGACAGGGCTGGAGAACTACATTTTGCCAACTACAGTTGACTAACACCTAAAGGGCCTGTCCCTCCTAAAGGCAGTGGCTGGACATTAAAAGGAAATGCCGCAGACTTATGAGCTTATGTTACTGTGCTTTCTCCGCCTATAAGCATGTTCTTTGCTCACATATGAGCACTGCAGCACAATTGACTGGTTTATTGTGCTGCTTCTTCTCCCTGTCTGATCTCTGCTGTACAGTGGACTGCAAGAGGCTGATGTCAAGTCAAATTCAGATTTTTAAACTGCTTGCATAAAAAAAAAAAAAAAAAAAAAAAAAAAAAAAAAAGTATAACTGCATATTAAGGAGAACATGGACTGCAGTGATTTTAGTATTTTATGTCTGCCTGTCTGCAGTGAGGGCCCTGTCACACCATCAGGAGTGTGTTCGGCCTCTGGAACGCAACCCAGCCAGCTGTTTTTTGGGGGGGCGGGAGGGTGCATGGCAGTGCATTGAACTCAATGGCACCGCAGCCACGCCCTCCCCGCAGTGCGATCGCCGGCACTTGAACGTGTAGCACATTAGTGCCTGCGTTCTGGTCCAGTGCGATCTGCAAACAAAAGTGTTTGCAGCATTTTTTGCAGATTACACTGGACTGGAATGCAGGCACTAATGTGCCACACGTTCTTTGAAGAACATCTGAGACTTTCCTAACACTTTTGGACTTTATCTGTTACTACTCTTTCTCTTGATTCTACTTACCATGATCCTTGCTTGTGTTACAACTAAACACCAGATAACCCTACACCTGTCATATGCATGTCTTATTTGTTCTCTGCCAGGGCAACTTCATATTTTACTCTGAAAATGCCTGCATGCCAGGCAAACCTGAAAGCCATGATCACAGCAGTGATTTTTTGCAAATAAGCCTGGTTTACTTAAGGATGTATAGAGCAGTGCTCTACTCCAGCCCTCTACACATTTCACTAGCTGCACATGCACCAATATTTTGCCATATCAGCATAATATGGGAAACCAATACAGAAATTCAGCTAAGGTAAATGCTACTCTTATATTAGTCAGCTATTAACATCATTTCACCCCTACGGTGTTCTCTGAAAGGCTCTACTTCACCACACTAAACCCTGGGTTTCAATAGTGGCCTCCAGTGCTGGAACTAAGCCCTCGTTCACACCTGAACGTTTTGTAGCGCGTTCTACGCTCGAAGAACGCTCTACAAAACGCTCAAAAATATAAATTGCATTGGAGTCAATGGACTCGTTCCCACCTTGCCGTATTTCCGCCCGTCCCGAACGCGCTACAAAACGGCCCACGCCTGAAAAGGTACAGGTACTACTTTGGGCCGTTTTGTAGGGCGTTTTCCATTGGAATACAGCCAAGTAGCCTTCGTGGTCGCGCAACTTTTTTACCGCAAATCGCGGTGACAGACGCGCTTTTGCAATACGCCTAGGTGTGAACGAGGGCTAATGGTTTCTGAATATACAACTTGAACCAGAGACTTATAGTAAGGTCGTATTCACAACATTTATCCTAAATGTAGATACAGCACACCAAGCATAAGAGTTTTTGGAATGGATTTTATTCTCACTAGTGACCCTTTAAAAAGTTAATTTCTTTCAGCAGTAAAATAAATAAATTTAAATACAGCCCAAGTAAATCTTTTTATCTCAGCATTAGATTACCTGCTAGCCAATTCTGTGTAACGCAGTTGTAGCTTTTCTTGAAGATTATGCTGCAAATTAAAGAAAAGTCATTTAATTAACATTACTAAGTAAAGCACGCACATGTATATATGTAAAACAGTAAAACCCACATTGCTCCCTTAGCTGCAAAATGTAAAACATACAAAGAAGCACTTATGAAAGAAGTACTTGGCTATAGAAATGAAGCTGTTGGCAACCATTAATCTTTTTTGTAAGCTGGTCTTGCAATGTCAGCCATCTCCGGCCTTGCACTCCCTGAGCTGTTTTTTGTACCCATTTGAAGTCTTATGAAACTTTAGGGCCATAAGGCCCAGTTCACACCAGGGCGGTTTCTTTGCGCTGATTTTTCCACACTGAAATGCCAACATTTAAAATCCAATACACTCCTATGGGGGCCGTTCACGGAATTGCACGTTCAAATACGCCTGTCATCTGAAACTACTTTTGTAGCGCTGATCAGCACGTTTGTAAATCACGTTTCAGTGCTTATATGTGCCTAAAAACACGCGTGAAACGCTGTCGCCCTGATGTGAATGGGACCTAAAAGGCAAAATAATTCAAAAATGGATATGTAATGTTTTTTGTAATCATAACAGAAAGTTCACTTTAATAATTGTAGATTTTCAAGTATATGAATACCACTAAACTGTAATTTTTTAAAATGCAACAAATTGATGAAGATGGTACATGGATTTTCAGCAAGACATCTGAGAAACTATACGCTTCAAAACTGCCTATTCAAATACAGTGCTCATGTAAATGGTAATGCCACCCTCTATCAACTAGCAGCAATGGCTTTAGTGACCTATTAAGGGCCTTGAACTGCCACACAAATGTTGGAATTTGCATAAGCATTCTGGGAAAACAGGAGTGCTATGGATGGCAATGGTAGTTCCATCAGAAAATGTATTGGTTCCTGATGGTGCCTCCTGTTCTTCTACCTTTCACCCCATCTGGGAGTTTTAAGCGTTCCCATCCAACAATGCATTTTTTGACAAAATGTTTGCACAGACTTGGGAAGGGAAACTATCGGGTTATTATCGCTTCTGGGTTAAGAAAGTTACCCACTCTTCCAGCTCCGACATGTCACCTAAATAGAAAGTAAGCAGAACAGAAACAAAACCCCCCCAACAACAACAACCAAAACCAGTTCTAAACCCCTACAGGGAAGGTTCTCAACGCTTTTCTACTATGTTCAAAACTGAAGAAGCATTTTTGGTTGGAGTTGAGTTTATATAGTTGTACAAGTAAGGGCATATTTGTCATCTGCTACAATGTTTGCATCTATCTATCTATATATATAGATAGATATATATCTATAGCTAGATATAGATCTATAGAGATATATTATTTTTTTTAATGCTTTTGATTGAAAAAAGTTAGGAGGAATTAGCCACACAACTTCCCCAGGGCCAAATTACATAGGGAAGACCCAGAGCTGAAGTATGGAAAATAGGGCTTTAACAACTAATCAACTAAGCCGATTGCAATCAATGATGGAAAACGTCAACGGTTTCCCGTCATCGTTTAGTTATCCTGTTGGTGGCTCCACACACGCTGCACCTCCTCCCGACCGCTGAACTCTCACTGACTTGCTGCTGCCCGCCAACACTAACACGGTCGTTGCTGGGAGACTGTGGCGTGGGGGAAGAGCAGCTGCCAGTGCAGACAGACAGGCCTACGATCTCGGCCCAAGCTCTCGGGAAAGAAAGTTGCTTGGAGATTGTGTAGGTAAGACTGCCTGCACTTTCCCCCTACATGGTGCTGTATTAATGTATTGCTGGAATAGTGGGATTTGTATTACTCTATAGCTGCATAATGTACTATTTCTGGGGATTTGTAGTCCTCTGTAGCCACTGCCATTCTGCAATGATTGCTGTATAATTTACACACTTTCCATTTCACTATATTGCACAACACTTTTTTTTTTTACTTCCAGCTGCAGAAAAACAAACAAAAAAAGAAACCAAAAAAAGACACATTAAAAAAATGGCAGAGGCAGAGGGTGCAGACAAGGTGACCGTTGAAAAAAAGCATGCAAACCAAGTACTCAAAGGCATGGGAGCATTTTACGCTAAACACTATAAAGTCGCATGCAAAATTTGCAAACAGGAGCACGGAAGCACCACAGTGACGCATGAGAACATGAAAAGGAAACACGTTGGCTTCGCAGAGGAGAGCGAAACATCGTCATCACAGTAAGTTAAACCAAAATGATACACTGAATGAGTTACACAGAAGTAGCTTTTTCTGCATACTAATCATATCTTTGTCATTTTAATAAGAAGCAGCGCACAATGCAGAGTTTGTGTATCGAAGTGCCATGTGCACTGCAAAACAAGCAGCAGTTGACAGATTTGATTCTGCAAATGATAAGTCACCGACATGCGGCCAATTTCCATGGTTGAAGATCACAGATTTAAAAACCTGATCAGTGTACTAAACCCTGGATATAAGATTCCCTCAAGAACTCCTTTCACCAAACTAGGGGAGATGAATACCAGGAGGCAGTTCAAAAAGCAAAGAATGCCATCAGTGCTAATGAAAGCAGAATTGCATTGACTGCGGACATGTGGACAAGTATAGCGACTGAGGCTTACCTTGGCATTACATGCCACTACATAGATGACTGGAAGATTATATCTATTTGCCTCACTACCATGCCTCTGGAAGACATACATACAGCCACAAACATTACAGAATGGTTGAAGAGGTGGCTGCAAAATTTTTAATTCCAGCTCAAAAATGAATTGCCATTGTGCATGAAAACGGTGCAAATATTGTGGCTGCTGCGAACATTCTGAAAGACCAGCATGGGTGGAGCAGTATCCGCTGCACTGGCCACACGTTGCAGCTGGTGATCGGTGCCGCATTAAAGTATTCTGGAATTGAGAGAGCCGTTAGTGCTGCAAAAGGACTAATTGAACATTTAAAAAAAAAAAAGTGAACTAGCTAGCAGCAAGGTGAAGGAGAAGCAAAAGCAAATGAGCACACCCGAGCACAAGCTACTTCAAGATGTAAGCACAAGGTAGAATAGTACTTACTATATAGTGGAGAGACTCAATGAACAAAGGTGGCCAGTAACAGCAACTTTGTCTGATCCATCAGTTACTCTAAGGCAGGGATGGCCAAACTGCGGCCTTCCTGCTGTGGTGGAACTACGAATCCCATGAGGCTTTGCAAGATTCTCACAGCCACAGACATGACTCCCGGAGAGAGATGCTTCATGGGATTTGTTGTTTCACCACAGCTGGAGGGCTGGAGTTTGGCCATCCCTGCTCTAAGGGGAAAACACTATCTGGACTTAAAAGCAGAACACTGGAGTATTCTCAACAAATTCTAAACTGCTCTCTAGCCCTTTGAGTCTGCTACCGTATTGATGAGTGGCCAAGATTATATTTCTCCGTCTTCCATGCCTGCGCTTGTGAAGGGGCTGTTGCGGTCCAATGAGGGGCCTTCTTTCGAGTCACAAGCGCTGAAGAGCTTCCAAGCCTGCAGCAGACCAGCTTCAAACCAGATGGAAGGGAATCATTTCTGAACAGATCCCGTACACCGTAATTCTTGCTTCTGCCCTGGACCCAAGATTCAGAAGACTGAAATTTTTAACGCCAGAAGAAATTCTTGCTGTACATTCAAAAGTCCTGATAGAGGCGCTTGCAATAAGAAGGGAGATGGGGGAGCAGCAAAAAAAACAAAACGCTTCACCTGCAAGAGTTGCTGAGCCCTCAACATCTGCAGCATCACTCCTTGAGTCTGGGGGCAGCAGTGGAGACTAAAGAGGGGCAAGAAGAGAACGAGGATATACATGCTCATATTAGAAATGAAGTCCAGACTTATTTTGCAGAGAGGCCCCTTGCCAAGGAAGGAAACCCTTTGAATTGGTGGAAGGCAAACCAAGAAAAAATATCCTACTTTGGCAAAAGTTGCGAAATCCTACTTGTGTATCCCAGCCACCTCCACACCATCAGGGTGCCTCTTCTCTGCTGCAGGCAACAACTTGTAAAAAGAGAGCCAGCCTTAACCCCAAACATGTGGACATGCTAACATTTTTACATTACAATGCAAAGTTTCTAGAATAGGGACAGTCCACCTCTTTTCAAAATGTGTATTGTTTTTTTGTTCCGATTTAAAAAAAATGTGTACTGTAAAGTTTTTTTTTTTTATTATTCTGCACCTGCAGTTTGTAATACTCTGTTTATGAAAGTGACAAACTCAGGAGTTAAATCTTACAAATGCATTCAAGTACCTTAACTATGAACAAAATTGTACCTTATTTGTGTATTACTGGGCTGTAGATCCTCAAATAATCTCTGAATTGGTACTGACACTGCCCTTCCTTTTGGAGGGTGGCTACCTCTGTTCCCCATGGTCCCTGTGTGTGTGTGTTGTAAAGTAGTTACCGCTCCAAGTAAAAAACAGGGAATAGGAATAAAAATCAATTCCGTGTCTTAGCCCCAAAAGAAAACATGTCTTAGGGTACTATATACACCTTACCGTCTGATTCACTGGTAAATTATCTGCAGGCCTAAGTACATAGCTGAGCACCACAACACACGCCACATTAACTCTAACAGAGTGTGGCCCTGCAGTCTCGGGCTGCCATGAGACTGGCACTGCTAAGAATACTTTCCTTCCAGTATAAGGCATGACAACGAAACATGCTCCCTACCCCCCCCCCCCCCAATAGACCGAGT
>NW_017307104.1:365085-389076 GCF_000935625.1 Nanorana parkeri
AGGGGAAAGTGCAGGGGAAGCCCCGCAAGAAAAAAAAAAATGAACAGCCAGGTTGTCCTAAAAAAGTAACTGCACGGATCTATCTCCAGCTCCCTGGGGAGCCAGATCCTGCCTGCATGAGAGATATATAACCATGGACTATCTCATGCCTGTCACTCTCAGGAGATGCACAGATCTGGCAGAAAGGTTTGGACTGGGATCAAAAAAATTTGTTAATACAGGAAGTACATTTTGGGGTGTGTTGGCTTCTGCTGGGAGGGGCTTGTCCTCTGAGGCTTGTACTTACACCAAAAAAGGGAAGGGCTCAGAGCCTGCCAAACCCAAGACCAAACTGCACCCATGTGGAGAGAAACCCACTTAGAGGTGCATAAACCAAGCCAAGTACCCTTTAACCCACCAAAGCAGGTCCCCAACAAGAAGGGTAGAGGGGACTTGTCAACTGTAGATCCGCCTACCTTGGAGCTGGTGCCTTGAACCCCCAGAATAGGAGAAGCAGCCTGTGATAGAGTCAGGCGGCGTGGCACACCCCTTGCCAGCTGGACTTATGCCCCTGCCCCACTCCTCTTTGCCATTGTGGATTGCTGGCAAAGCATAGTATTCATGTCCTGCTCTAACACCGCTTGCCCTCTGCCCGAGAGCCCAACGGGTCATCCGTCAATTCCTCTAGCTGGACACTCCGGGGGACTCCATCTCCATGGCTTTCCATGGCCGAGCAGTTGCATCCCAGCCTTCCATCACCAAGTGCAATGCAAAGTGTCAGATGCAGTGGTGTAAAGCACGCCGCCACGGACTCGAGAACAGGAGACGTGTTCTCTGGAGTGACAAATCACGCTTCTCTGTCCGGCAATCCAATGGACGTGTCTGGGTTTGGCGGTTGCCAGGAGAACGGTACTTGCCTGACTGCATTGTGCCAAGTGTAAAGTTTGATGGAGGGGGGATTATGGTGTGGGGTTGTTTTTCAGGGGTTGGGCTTGGCCCCTTAGTTCCAGTGAAGTGAACTCTTAAGGCATCAGCATACCAAGAAATTTTGGACAATTTCATGCTCCCAACCTTTTGGGAACAGTTTGGGGATGGCCCCTTCCTGTTCCAACATGACTGCGCATTAGTACACAAAGCAAGGTCCATAACGACATGGATGAGTGAGTTTGGGGTGAAGGAACTTGACTGGCCTGCACAGAGTCCTGACCTCAACCCGATAGAACACCTTTGGGATGAATAAGAGCGGAGAATGCGAGCCAGGCCTTCTCGTCCAACATCAGTACCTGTCCTCACAGATGCGCTTCTGGAAGAATGGTCAAACATTACAATAGACACACTCCTAAACCTTGCGGACAGCCTTCCAGAAGAGTTGAAGCTGTTATAGTGGCAAAGGGCGGCCAACTCAATATTGAACACTACGGACTAAGACTGGGATGCCATTAAAAGTTCATGTGCGTGTAAAGGCAGGCGTCCCAATACTTTTGGTAAATATATATATATATATATATATATCTCATTTTTTTATGGGTCGTTTGTGTGCGCTGATTGCCACTGGAGCAGGGAGGCTGAGAGGCACTTGTGTGCAGTGTGGAGTAGCGATGAAGGAAGTGTGCAGGAAGGGCTGGCCGCACACGATGACAGGGTGAAAGACAGTGGGTCAATACATCGGGTGGTGTGTGAAGTTACTTCTATTGGCAATGCGTTTTCGGAGCCCCTGACCACACAGCAAAGGAGTCTTTATATCTCCATATACTAAACATCATCAAATACAAAGAAGTGAAGCTGCTGCTGGCTCTGTGACTGTCACTGTCTGCGATCACCCCTTGCTGTGATGACAGGACTGTGACCACCTAATCTGCTGTTGAGGGTCTGCTTCAGACCACGAGGGACCCATCAACAGCAGTAACTCAAAGCACTGGTACCTTCACGGACCAGCGCGCATTGTACCGCATGACGGGATTATCTCGGCGCTGGTCGTTAACGAACTGAACAATCATGACAGCATGATCCCGTCAGCGGTCAGGAAGTGTTAAAGTATTTACATATTCTTAAAAAGCAGTAAAACAGCTTTAAAGTAGAACTCGTTATTTTCTTTCAATTGTTGTTTTTCTCTAATAAAAAAATGTATGAAGTTCTACTTACCCTCTCCACGCACCAGTGCTGTTCCCAACTTCCTGCTTGATTCAACGCTGGCAGTCCTCTTAGGCAGAATAAAAATGACCGTCTCTCTGACCAATTTTCCGTGAGCCCAGCTTGTCTTTACAATAGCAGTCGTGAGTGTGTTTACATTTTCTAACCGTGCAACTACTTTCGTGTAAAAGTGATTTAGGTGGCAGTACAGCTATCAGTTCTACAGTGTTCTAAAGCTGAGGGCCCCTCAGCATGTCTCCTGGGCTAACCTGTGCCCTATGGGAGTCTGTGGCATCTATAAACATCCTTTAGGATGGGGTCGGAGATCTCTACTGTAATGTATAAACCTGGAGGTGCTCAGCTTCAAGCACTTACATTTTCAGAACTGTCAAACCCTGGCTGCTGTGGCCAGATAGCAAATCCAAAACTGTTTGTCAGCAATGAGTGGGTTCAGTTTCGGCATATCGTTGAAGAAGCTTATTACAGTGAATGAAATGCTTGCAGACACCAGGACTCAGATTCTGTATTCACTCAAATAATTTGCCCTCAATCATCTGGGGGTCTGTGTGAAAATGATAACATAGCAGCTGGGTCAGGAGAAGCCGGTATATAGTAGAATAACCAGAAGTAGAATAAGTGTTGAATTCCTGTCAATCTTGCAGCACAATGACTAGAAGTAATAGAACGGCTAAGAGACAGAGGGGGTGGGGGCAAACATTTATGTCATTATTGTAAATTGAAAAAAGGGTTCATATTAAAAATTAGTAACAGGGTCTCTTTAAAGCAGACAGTCAGTTGCGATATACCTGTTGATCTGGGCTATGTAATGGGTAGATCACGACCTCAACGGGCCTCCAACTCAGCAGGTGTGCAGAGCCAGGATCTGATCAGCCCGTTCCTAGTTTTAAAAAATTTTTTTGCGGGTGCATGGAACTTTAAGGCATGACACATTAGGAATCTACCCAACGAAGTTTCATCTTTTATATTTAGCAGAAAATGTGGAAATTATATTTTTATGTGTAATAAAAAAATGTGTTTACATTTTAAAGTCATGCAAGGATGGATAGATATTGGCCTTACTTAGCGGATGATTTAAAAATCATCCACCCCAACATATGCTGGCCGAATGCCATTACATGCAGCAGCCTGTCCTTTTCCATGGGAGTACGCGGCTGTACGCCGCCCTACGCTCACCCCAACTGCCCGTACTCGTATGCTGACAGGATGGATCCTGTCTGCATCCGAGCAGGGACCCACGCACAGACGGGCAGTTGAAGTGAGCGTAGGGCGGCCGCGTATTCCCATAGAGAAGGACGGGGGCTGTGTACGAATCACATGCAGCACCTGTCCTTCCCGTGAACGACCCGATACAACCGTGCACGCAGCACGGATCTGTACGGGTCGACCTTTTCTCGTGTGAATGAGGGCCAAGTGCATCTGAAGCCAAACTTTTTTTTTGTTTCCCTCTTTTGGAAGGAATGAAGAAGGATTAGAACTAGGGCTGCAACAATGAATTGATTCAAATCGATGAGAATCGTCAATGATTCTCATTATCGATTAGTTAATTTTCGATTAGTTGCCACAGCCACTCTGCTTCACTATTCTCCTCCTCACTGGGAGCCGCTGCCAGAGGGGACACAGAGCACTGCAGCCGGTGCCCAGCGGGGAGTAGAGGCCGCTGTGCCTCATCATCCCCCCCCCCCCCTGCTGCCCTTTGCCTCTGATGCTGACCACAATCCTTCTATGCTGCCCCTGTTCCTCCGCTGCTATGCCCCCTTTTCTGCCGGCAATAGAAAGCCGACATCAATGGCACCCCAAATGCACTTCCCACCTGCAGCGTGATCGCATGCACTGGGATGTGCGGTACTGTAATGCCGTGAGTTCCAGTGAGATGTGATTGAAAAAAAAATGTGCATGCAGGTTCATTCTAAAATCAACTTTATGATTTTAACACTCCATTCGTATTTCTTTTTAAATAAAAAAAAGATGGTATTTAATTTTTTTATATCTGATCAAAAAAATACATTTGGCCAAATAATCGTTTGTGAAAATATGTTAGTTGCAGCCCTAATTAGAACACCTGTCAGGTTTTTATTGCCAATGGCAAAAAGTCAGCACACAAACAATTAAGGCCTCAGATATTTACAAAGGTCAAAAAGCAAAAATTACATAGAACAAACAACATAGTGCAAAGAGAAAAGCTAAACCACTCTTTTCTTTGCGCTATGTAAACATCCAAAGTTTTAACAGTTTGTGTGATGGCCATTTTTGGCATTGGATTTAAATGGCATAACCAAAAGGCCACACACCATCTAGCTGGCATAGAAAAAGATACATGTGTTGATTGGTTTTTTTTTTTGTCCAGGTTTTTATTACCTAAGAGCCGCACAGGCCACCAAGCCACCTTGAGACATCAGGGCGCCAACCCAGAACACCACAAAATATATAGCTTCATATTATTTTGTATTGCTGTATAATGTATTGCTGTAGTCCTTACTCCCTATCCTGGCTGCCTCTCCTCACTATTCTCCCCCCCCCCCAAAAAAAAAAAAAAATAATAATAATTGTAGCACTAGAGTGTTTGGGTTTCACTTGAAGAAAAGGTGGCACCCTCCCTTTAGCTAGAGCTACAAAGAAATTTGACTACATTTCGACGTTTTATGAAATTGCAAACATTGCAAATGAGCCGTTTAAACATAAATATACCCCTACTTGAACTGTCTGCCACCTAACTTGTCATTTAAAAGCAATGTAACAAGTGGACACGTTCACATGGTCCCAAGTATAAGATTAGGGTCACACGCAGCCAGCATATTAGCAGAAAAGGTGAACGGACAAAGAACGCGATTGTTGCAACTCTACAGCCAAAAAGTTGTAAACACGGTCACAGACATTCTTGCTTTTTTTTTTTTTTTTTTAATCCTGTACATTCGGTTAAGTTCCACTGCCTAGTCAAAAAAGAGAACATAAGGTTATGATTAGGCGAAACATTACCCCAGACGCCCAGTTCCGCAACCTCTGGATAAATCTTGTAGCAGAAGACATCTCTCTTGTCAAGGACACGCAGGGTGGAACATTCAAATGCACTGTCTAAAAGAGGCGGACCTAATTACGCCTCCGACTGGTGGCGTCACATCCGGTGACTTGCCAGTTGCAGATTTTGATCTGTTGGAGCTAGTGCGCGTGTGCCAGCCATCTCAGTGTTTGAATCTACATCGAGTTATCGAGCTTCCGTCACGGCGCCTGCGTGGCTTCACAACCCCATTAAGTGCTACAACCCCCTCACTGCGCCTGCGCGGTCACCCAAAAGCGCGCCCAACCGATGACAAAGCATTTATTCTGACAGTGGCATGGCTAACGCATGTGTACTAGCGCCATCTGGTTTAAATCTCCCCCTGGCAGCTACTGGCAAGTCACCACATGTGACGTCACCAGTTGGAGCTCTCGACGAGTTGGAGCTTACATATTCTACTTCCGGTCTTCAGTAAGATGGCAGCCAGCTTGTGCAACTTTAAAATCATCGTAATCATAAGGGTCACAACCCTTCTTGTTGACACAGAAACCGATAAGTCAGTTAATTTCGTGCAACTGTAAAGTGAGTTTCTAGTCACCGTTAGCTATCACATGCATTTTTACCGGCTGAGCCACCAAGAACAGGCTATGCCTAAACATCATTAGCCCCGCCCAGTCTCTCGGAGAGCTATAAAAGAGTGCTGGGGAAACACGTGATCCTCTCTTCTTACTAAAATCCGCCATCATGGACACAGGCCGCGTGCAGCCGATCAAGCTCGCTCGGGTATTTCATGCTTCCCTGTTGATGTGTTTAGCTGTAGTAATGTCTCGTTTCTGGCGCTCTGTGCCAGTTAGTATGTACAGGATTGTAGCTTTTTGGGCAAAAGGACATTGATCTGGTACCGTTTGCCTGTGGCCGTGTCTGGCCTCTTGGACATGGGCAGAGTCTTCATTTTGTAAAAGATGGTGGAAGTAATCATGCCATGTGCCGTGTCTGACTTGGTGCAACTTTGATTAGTACACTGCGATAGAAATGTTGAGAGAATGATGAAGTGGGGCGTAACTAAAATCTAATCCCGAAGCTGCATGTTGCCTTTCACGTTTGCTGTAGTGATTTCTAGTTGCTGACGCGCTGCAAGCATCTTTTTATCACTTCCTGTGCATTGACTGAATAGTATACTTATTCCCGGTGGGGACAAACAAGTATTTCAGGCAGGCCTTCACTGCTCGGATCCACCTTGGCTCCCTGCAACACCTTACCTTTACGCAGTGTAAATTGGGGGGGGGGTTGCCTTTCGTAGAATGTGTCTCTGATCCTACCGTCATGTTCTCTATCACATATCCACACTTGAGGCTGCAGGTTCAGGGGCTTTCACTGGGCAGGCGGTGGACCTGGGGCCAGTTGGGGGACTTGGGCTGGGGTAGGGCATCATATCAGGACAACGCTGGATTCACAGGGTATGCAAGTATGTTTTTTGGTGAGAGCCCAGCATAACGTAACAGGTAAGAGGGTTAAAGGGGGCTTCCCCTTTAACATTCTCTCCCCATAGGCATTTTTCATTGTGGTCACAAAGGGGTTGAAGCACCGGCATGGTAATCCAGTGTTTAGTTGTGTGGCTTGTGTCCCTTAAGTTGCAGCAGTGAGTTACAGCGCCTTCTGTTACAGCCCAGGCATTTTTACTTATATATTTTGTTTTTATATTCATAGAGTGTACACTCCATTCATGTCTTTGTATTGCAGAGTCGTGACATCCAATGGCAGTTGTCTGCATTTTACCACAGCCCACTGCACCTCACAGCTGAGGTGTCAACGGTGCACATAGAAAGCAATGGTCTTCTATGTGCTTGGCGTTGGTGTGGGAAATAGGGCTGGAACAACTAATTGCTAAAATCGATGACAACGATTCTTATTGATTTGTAAACGATTCTCATCGATTAGTTGAATTCTCTTCCCCGCCGCCGCTCTGCTCCTCTGTTCTCCTCCCTGCTGGTGCTGGCTTGCAGCGGTCTGTTACTTTCAATTCCTGCTGCTCTCCCCGCCTGTATCGCCAGAGGCAGTGGGTATGCAGATCACTGCTGCCCATCGTGCCCCCACTTCTGCTGAGGTGGGGAAAAATGTCATTTTATGTTTTGACCTGACAAAATTCTGCTGCGGTGGCACTCCAAAAAAGCCTCCCACCCACAGTGTGATCACCCGCACGGTACCACATTGCTGTGCGATTGCAAAAAATGTGCATGGGTTTTATTTTGAAGTAAACTGTAACACTGCATTTGTGTATTTTAAATTAGAGCTGCAACTGTTATCATCGATTGGTTGAGGGAGAGCTATTTTATACAACCAATCGATTAGTTTGAAAAATAATCGGCCAATTAATCGATTACAAAATAATTAGTTGCAGCCTTAAAGTGACATTAAACCCTCAGATTTTTTAACATAAAATACTGTAATGTGTGCCTTACTGTAATCCATGGTAGTTTCCCTTCTCTTTGCTGCTCTTCCTTTTTAAATCCTTATCTCTTCTCATGGTGGGCAGAACTTCTGTTTTGCAGCAGACTGCCTGTCTCTGAAATGGATACATGGTGTCTGTGAAGGTTCTGAGCCAGCACTACAGGAAGAGGCACTCAGCTGCAAAGGGAAGTTTCCCCCCTAGCATGAGAACAGATACAGATTTAAAAGGAAGGGAAACTACCATGGATTACAGTAAGGCGCACATTAAAGTATTTTATGTTAAAAAATCTGAGTTTAATGTCGCCTTAAGTAATTTAGCAACTGAATGCTGCCAGTCACCATGTAATGAGCAACTTTACTGAGGGCTCATTCACACTAGCCACCTCATGACTACTGTTGCCATTTGACTATACTATGAGTGTAAAAGTGCAACTGTGGTCAGTCCTTATCTAATGAATGTGATCTATGCATCGGCTCTTCTTGGCTTCATTTGGGCATTTTTGTTTAAGTTGTGACACTCTCATTGATGCAGTAATATATCAAATAGTTTTTGCCCTGTATTGCTTTACCTAATTTATCATTTGCCTACAGTTTGCTTTATTGCATTTACCATTGTTTTGAAATGTCTATTTTCTTGTAGGTAACTAAAGTTCTTGGGAGAACTGGATCCCAGGGGCAGTGTACTCAGGTTGGTGTCTGTCAGTGTTTTGTTGGCAGCTAGATATTTTAGCAGACTGGATTGATATGTAAAGATTGCGTACCAATCTACAGTTGGCTAAAATATCTAGTTTAATATCTTGATTGACTGAATAGATTACAAAAATGTTTGTAGCTGCTATAAAGTTTAAAAAGGCTTTTCATGTTTGAGGAAAGCTTTATGCAAACCTATTTGTTCTGTTAGATCATTTTCAATGGTATATTTATCTGTTAAGTGCAAAGAAACCTGCTGACCCTGCAAGAAATCCAGTGAGCACCTAACTTCCTGTAGTCTGATCCTAAAATATTTCAGGAATCCATTTCATGTTAACTTTAACCTGTCCTGGCCACCACTTGTGCCAGCACAAATTTGGAATATTGGATGGGACAGATGGAAGTTGCATTATTTTGATAGTAAAACTATGCAGCATTCCTTTTACGTGTTATCTTTTCTTTGTACTTGCCCTAAAAAAAAAATGCTTTGCCAAAAAAAAGTTCCAAGGGTAAGCAGTTTTCGCAATTTATCTTCCAGATCTGTGTATCTCCTGAGTGACAGGTCTAAACAGCCCCCTGATATTTCCCACTTAAAATAGAATAAGAAATTGAGGACACAAAGTCCTCAATCTCTTTATCTGCAGCCTCTGTTCTAAATGAATGGAAAGCAGAGGCCTCCTATTCATTCAGAAACTATTTACTATCATCCAGTTTCTGAATGGGGAGGAGCCTCTGTACTACTCCCCATTCAGACGACCCCCCTCGAAAAAGTAGAATTTCTAACTGAACCTCTCATGCTGCCCTGGAAGATGAATTGGGAAAACATAAGTTGGGTACCTGGTAAATGTAATTTGTTTCCAGGAATCTTCCAAGGCAACACAGATTCCTGCCCTGCTTTTTAAGTGGTGTGGTTTAATATGAATTTCAGTGTTACTGTCTGGTGGTCCTTTCTGCCTTCGGTTCTATCGTAATACTGAGGTGGTTAGGAGAGACAGCCCCTTTTCTTCTAATTGGGGATGATGCGTTTCAGGTGTGGGTGGATCCTTTCAGATGCTGCTCTTAAAGATTCCTGCAGACGGTTACCTAACTTATGTTTTTGGTCACTGGCCCCCTCAAGTTGCCTGCACCACTCAAACCTGTGGGTAAAGGGTGGTGACCTGTCCTTGACAGTACTCCAAATTAGTGAATGCTTCTCTCCACAGTAGGCAAATGTTGCCTCAAACTCTTTTCAAGGGCTTATTCAGGGTTGCACGCTACAATTCAGTCCCATGAGGTAGTTCCAATGGATCCTGTGAAATCTTTGGCTATCCTATAAGATTTGACACAGCAGACTATGGCTATTAATCCTGTTGGGGGAGGTAGAACAGGGCTTTTCCCATATTGTAAGAAAGTCCATAGGAAAATGGTCAGATTTAAAAAATGAAGCGCCTAAACATGCTATACAAGAGTTCACATGAATGCCATTTGCTTGGTCAGAAATATCCTTACACATAAGTGTTATATGGCAAGCATCATGAGTCTATTGATGCCATTGAACAGGTTGGGAATCTCAAGCATCTTTGTTTAGTGGTGAGAATGGGAGTCAAGTTTCCCACCTTCAGTTCTGAGCACTTTGTTCAGGCTCTCCAGCACTAAGAATTTTTACCAAGGTGATTGCAAAAGCTTAGGCTCCTTTGTGGTTACAGGGCATGTCAGTGGTCTCCTATCTGGATGATCTGCTGTTATTTGCCACTGAGACCTGGTCTGCTACTGGCTCACTTGGAGAGTCTTGGTTGGCTCCTAAACCCACAAGTCAATTATTCATCCTTCTCGGGTAGTACTTTTTTGGGATTTGAAAAAATTACTAGTTCAGAAGGGGTGTGGAAGAAACTATTAAAGCTGCTGTGGAAGTATGTGCAGGTACTTTCATAAAACAAAGATGGCTGCTAGCAGGTATAAAGTGGCAGACCTTTTGTGTACATGCAATACTCGCATATAACTTTTATTTTTGCTCTTGTAGGTCCGTGTTGAGTTTATGGATGATACCAACCGTTCCATCATAAGAAATGTAAAGGGCCCTGTTCGTGAGGGAGATGTACTGACGCTGTTGGAATCTGAGCGTGAAGCTAGAAGATTACGCTAGCATGCCTTGTACGTAACCTTTCAATACACTTAACTTTGCTCAGGGAAGTGTGTATAAAGCTTGGTGACATATACTAATGATTTAAATGCTTCTAACTCTTGTAATTCGGGTACAAGGACCCCACTATGCAAGTTTAAATGTTTACCATAAGACCTTTACAGTGACATCTTAAAGCTTAACTAAAAATCTATTTGTAGCTTATCAGTGGTTTGATGTAGTGGCTGAACTAATTTCTTCGCATGGTGATCCTGCCAGTAAGACACCTAATAGGCAACACTAACTCATTGCACTGTATCTATAGGCCAGTCCTATGCTTTTTTCTATATTTTACAAAACAGCAGTTTTGTAGTAACAGAAGATGGCTATGAATGCCAATATCGCTATTTGACATCACAGTGTGCACAGGCTGTTAAAAGGACACTCACCATTTGTGATTAAGCAGTGCATGGCAATTTTACTTTTTTTTTTCTTGAAATGCTCCTAAAAAATGGAGCACTGCTCAGCATAGGTTTAGAAATATTTTAATGGCATTGTAGAATAGCAGTATGCAAAACTGAATGCATGTGTTACAAAGCCTGTGGGTGGTTGAGCTTTCATTGGCAGTCTTCCAACTTAATTTTTGGGTGACAGACTTTTTTAGTGCTCATGTAAAACTTTTTCTATACTCCTACCAAGCAGTAAATGTTTGCAGGATCAGGTGCTGTAAGCACAAGTAAAATGTGAGAATACTAAGGCTTTAGATGGCTCTATGTAGACTGATCTACTTTCTTGTCTTTTTCAGATAAACGTGCATCAATGGACCTTGCAACATCTTTGTATTTTGGCTGAAAATAAACGTATTAAACGTATGCTTGGTTGCTTTAATTCAGGGGTGCCCACAATTTTGTTGGATTTACTTTTTATGAGTAGCTCAGAGCATGAGATCTTCCAACAAATGGCACTGCAAGGCAGCTCCCACAACAGAACACGGAGGGTGTGACTGATGAATGCACTGTACTAATGTGAATGGACCTAGCACTCTTATCAATTGGAGAGGTAAACTATGGGACTATTACCTATAATGGCCAAATCCATTAAAGGAGAAATATGGGGTCAGGGACTTTTTAACAAAAAACCTTCCTAAAGCTCCTAATCTGTTGTGTAGGTGGGGGCACAGTCATGTAGGCCCTGCAGCATCCAATCTAACAAATGCCCATCATAATATACACTATGCAATACACAAGCAGCTGTCTATGGAGATGAGGATAGATTAAAGTAGTCACTCGCACTCCAAGATATTAAGATCAATGCTGTTTATTGACTGAGAACACACATCTCCTTAGCGACGTTTCGAGACATGCGGTCCCCTCCTCAGGCAAACAGAGCAAACACTGTTTGCCTGAGGACGGAACCACATGGTCTCGAAACGTCGCTAAGGAGATGTGTGTTCTCAGTCAATAAACAGCATTGATCTTAATATCTTGGAGTGCGAGTGACTAATCTATCTACATTTCACAGAGGCATCCGTTGTCACCACCGCACCCACCCAGTTGGATTTGGGTTTTTGTCCGGTCGGGAGTGCAATGGGACAAGAGGATTAAGTCTATGGAGATGAGTGTTGTATGTCTGTGTACAGTGAGTAGAGATCACACAGGCTGTGGTACACAATGTCCCCTCCCTCTGGTTTTTTTTGTTTTTTTCCAGTCACCAGGCCTGTGTAGTATTTGTGTCCCAAGGGACTGGCTCTCGGATTCCCCCCCCCCCCAATACCGGATTGCTTACCTTGGGGAGGTAACACCTGTCCCAAGGGTCTGGCTCTCGGATTCCCCCCCCCAGTACCTGCATGCTGAGCTATGTGAGTGTAAGCCCTAACGGGCAGGGCCCTCCTTACCATCTTGTCTTGAATTGTATTCTAATTATAATGTCCTCAGATTGTAAAGTGCTGTGCAAGCTGTTGGCGCTATATAAATCCTGTATGATGTGTGCCCTGGCTTCCAGTGGCTGTGCCAGGACACCGCGCTAACAAATGTGGCAAACTGCACCCGGCCAGCACCAGCTGTGCTCCTAGATAAGTGAGCAGCTAATTCCATCTTGCGATCTCGATCTACCAGAATTAGCTTTGTGATTGACCCTTTGGGCACCCCTGCTTTAATTATGTGTCTGGAAAGTGTTAAGGAGGGGAAGGTTGCCTGCTGGAAACTACAGAAAGTGCAGACATGTCACTGGTCACACGTAGGGAACCGCAGTGACTGTACTTCAGGGAGCAGCTGCCCATGGACTACTGCACAGAGCTGGAAGAATTGCACAAAGCACATTTCTGATACAGATGGTGGTGGGGGGATTCTATTATAAGATAATACAAAACAGATCTGTGCTCCTAATCGCCTCTAGCTAATATAAAACACTAAGGTACTTTGCCATGGACATAAAAAAATTCCTTCAATCCCGCTCCTCTAATCCGCAGTTATTTGCTGTGCTTACAATCAGCTCCCGGCGGCATAATTTTGCAGCCAGCAGCTGTCTTACTTTGTTCCAGCCTGGATGTCTTCTGCACTGCGGAGGTGACTAGGCTCCCCCACATCACCCCAAGACCACCCCACCATCTCCTGCTCGCTCCACTTCTCCGTATACCATTTAACGGAGGTAAGATAGTACTGCAGTGACTGAAAACAATAGCAAAACTGCTATTGGCTATTTCAAAATTCAATAGCCATTCGCAGGTTTGCTATTGGACCCACCCACTGCCTGCTGTCAATCAGCGGAGGAGCGGACCTGAATGAGTAAGTTCTCCTTCAGGTCTGTTCCTCTGCTGACTGACAGTGGGCGGGTCCAATAGTCCATCAATCACTGATAACACTAAACTGATGAGTTGTGAAAGCTTTTAAAGCGTCGCCTATGGTCAATTTTGAGTATGGGAGGTTTTTTTGCAATTTCGTGGGTGCGTGCAATTTTAAAGCTTGACATCTTTGGTGTCTTTTTACCGGACATGACCACGTCTTTTATATTTTACCAACAAATTGGGTAATGTTTCATAACCTAATGTAAAAAGTAATTTCCTGAAATATAGTAAAAATTAAAACCCCCCCAGTGGTGATTAAATACCACCAAAAGAAAGCTCTAGCTGTCCCCAAAAAATTAATTTCAGTACAGCGTTGCATGATGCAATAAATGTCAGTCAAAGTACCACAGCACTGAAAAATGGCCTGGCCAGGAAGGGGGTCTAAACACCGGACTTCAAGCAGTTAAATTAGCCCACTTACAGATAGCAGGAAGTGAAGGAGCTCTGGACAGTGATCTTTAAGTGGGCTAGTTTAAAGATATTGTGCGGTTTACCTAATGACCAGGGCAGCGGTTCAGATATGAAGGGGAGGAGGGTTTTATGTGTAAGATAAAGCAATTGCTTTTGCAAGTGTTTTTAATCTTTGCTTTGAATAGAGGTTTTTTATGGAATTACACTAGGAATTCTTTAAAGGAGAAGTATGAGGTGAGTGCTTTTCACTCACCTCATAGTTCTAAGCCGACCTGTGACAATGAGACTGTCACAGGTCGGCTCAGTAGATCGGGAGGTGAGCGAACACATACCGGGTTCCCTCACCTCTCGATCCTGTCACGGCTCTCTGCCGTGACAGGGGGAGGGGCTGGATTCCCCTCTCCCCGCTCCGATCTGCCAGCGCTGACTGGCGGAACGGACGGGGGCGAGTACATCTGGCTCTGCCTCTAGGTAGGCAGAGCCAGCTGTCACTCACACAGCTGGGCGGATCCCGCCATCTACGTCGGGATCCGCTCCAGGTGTGGCGTCTCAGTATACCGCGAGCTGTAGCTCGCGGTATACTGAGCTTAGGGTAACGGGAGGACGCTAGTTTGTGTCCTCCCGTTACCCTAAGGAGAACTATGGGGAAAAACACTGACCCCGTAGTTCTCCTTTTAAAAATTGAGTATTTGCTGAAACATCAGGGGAGAGGTGAACTTGTACATTGGTGATTTGGATTCAGTGGATCGGATGGCAAGAAAGACACTTACTGTGGGGACAGACTGGGTAATCTGTCCCTGTGACCGTGAGTGTCAAACATGCTGCTTACTGGGCACTTAAGTTTGATAAATTGCAGGACAGGTTATTGTGTGGGGCTGGGGAAGACCCAGCTGTCAGGGTACAGACCCATCAGTACCAATAACGAAACTAGAGAAAGGTGGAGAGTCCTAAAAATGACTTCAAGGGGTTAAGGTGAAATGGACCTCCAAGGTAGTTTCTGAAATACTGTTGTCTATATGGCCACTCCGGAAAGGCAGTGAGAGTTAACTAAACAGGTGGCTTTGACATAGGAAAGGGGTTTTGTGGTCATGGAGGACTGGGCTGATTTTTCAGCCGGCTACTGGCTCTATGGGAGAGATGGGCTCAATCTAAACAGAGGGAGCAGCAGTTTTAGCTAGAAATGACAAAGTGCATTTGAATTAGAACGTGGGGTGGTTGTAAAGTGAGAATAACTGAAATTGGGTTGGACAGGTAATATAAGGGGACAACTTATTTATGAGGGACTGGGTTGGGAGAGAGGGAGGATGGGTATGCTTGTATGTGAAAAGCAATCTGCACATACAAGATGACCATGAATGAGAGTTGTGATGGTGCAGAGTATTTCTGGCTTGAACTAAAGCTAGTTGTAAACTGATTGTGGATGTATGTTAAGACACCCCAACATAAGGGAAGGAGAGACTTGGCTCCATTCACAAATTGAAATGGCTGGGAAGCAGGGTAATGTTATAAGGGTTGACTTTAATTATCCGAACATGGATTGGATAAATGGAACCGTTTACTCAACCAAGGCTTGACGTTTCCCAAACTTGTGGGAAAATTTCATGGAACAGATGGTCTAAATGGCAACCAGGAAGAATGCTATACTAGAATGAATCATTTCAAATAATGCAGCCTTAATAAGTTGGCTAATAGTGATAGGGTGAATGTAATTAAAGTTAGTTACAGTAAAGAGAAGCATGTTGGTTTGAATGCTACATTTCAAAAATAATCTTTGCTAAGCTGTCATTTAGTGTACATCACCAAATGGCAGAAAGTATTTCTAACAATGAACACAGAGAAGTGGGATTGTTTTAAGAATATGTTGCTATTAGACAGACTGTACCATTGGGCAACAAGAATAGAACAACAACTAAAACTGGATGTCTAAATCATATGGTAAAACAACATTTGAAAAATATAAGATGGAAGGGGACATCACTGGCATCCCAAAACTACAAGGAATGCAATGTAAATAATGTTTTCTTGTTTTATACAGTGGAGAATTTTTAGGGTTCTTCTGACTGTGGCGATATGAAAAAACATTGCCATAGTCAGAAGAACCCCAAAACATTCTCCACTATATAAAACAGTAAAATGACAAAAGAGCAGGTGCATTGAAAAAAAGAGGAGCATGGGAGATTAATTGCAAATGACAGGGAGAAGCTGAGGTATTAAATGCATTTAATACTCAAGGTTACACTCAAGCAAAAGATGCGTTTAATAGGAATAAGAATGTGAACTGCTCTGTGCATAATATACCGCAGTGCTCAACAGTACCTGGGGTTCAACAAAGATTAGAAAAACGTACAGGGTTATTCACAAAAGGGTGACGAGTTTGGAGAAGAGAGGAGCAGTGAACTATCTAGGACAATAGGACAATATAGCTGAATAGGAGAATTTTTCCAAATCAGCTATTTTGTCCTAGATTGTTCACTTCTCCTGCCTTCTCCAAACTCTTCACCCTTTAGTGAATAACCCTGTTGCTGTGAATAAATCATCAGGTCAAGATAACCTGCACCCCCAGGCTACTTAAAAAGCTTAGCAAAGTTATAGTGAGACCCTTGTTCCTAGTTTTCAGGAACTCCATGCTGACTGGAAGTATATCAACTGATTGGCATAAAGCAATAGAAATACATATACTGTTTTCCCCTGAAAATAAGACACTGTCTTATATTATTATTTTTTTGCTCAAAAAAAAACAAAAACACACTAGGTCTTATTTTAGGGGTAGGTCTTATTATTTTTTTTTAAATGTACAACAGTCTACGTGTATTCATGTACAAACATATGGTGATCAGGGCAATCGGGGTGCCGTACCTTACCAAGAGCAATTTGCTAACCAATCGCTGGCCAGAATGAGCGAAGCGCGCTTTCACTATCGATTCCTCACAGGCGTAGTGCATTTGGTATCAATCCGCCTGTGACAGGAGCCGGCGCTATAGAGGAGGCATCGGCTTATGCGGCTTTGCTCCCTCCGGTGCCGCCTTCCTCTAGCGCTGGCTTCGTTGGCACCACTGATTCTCTCTCTCTCTCTCTCTCTCTCCCTCCCCCGTGGCTCTTCAAGTTCCCCCTTATTCCACCACCGGCCCTGGGAATGGTCACAACTAGGTCTTATATTCGGGGTAGGTCTTATATTTTAGCCATTCCCAAAAATAGTACTAGGTCTTATTTTTGGGGAAACGGGTATTCAACCTGTATACGATGTCCACCAGGGAACTACAGACCGGTTAGTTTAACACCAATAGTATGCAAATTCAGGGAATGATAAAGAACTATTTACTAGCTTTTGTTCGCGATATCGTTAAAATGAATGACAACCATCATGGGTTTATGAAGACTGTTCTTGTCAGATCAAGCTACTTCCATTTTTTGAGGAGGCGAGACACAACTTAGATGGAGGGATGTACAGTGCATGTACCTGGATTTTGCAAAAGCATTTGATACAGTACCACATCCACCCTTGATAAAAAAAAAAGCTTCTGGCATACATGAAATGGTGTGCATATGGATAGAGAACTTGATAAAGAGATGTATCCAGAGAGCATCTGTAATTGGTCTAAGTTTCAGAGATTGGTGTGCCCATGCAAAAACACTGGTGCAGCATCTTGAAGTCAATGCTGGTCACCAATCCACCGAAAGGATGTCCTTCAACTGGAGAAAGGCAACAAAACTGACAAAGTGGCGGGATGCAGGACCGTCCCTACCTTATTTGCCGCCTGAGTTGGCCTGGAGAAGGTGGGAGCAGTGGTTTGGTCCGAGCTGCCAGCCAGGTGGGAAGCAGGTGTCCGAGCTGTCAGGCGGGCTAGTGAGCTGACAGCCAAGCAGGAGGTTGCAGGCAGCTGGGCGGCAAGCAGCGGGCAGTCCTTCTCTATGGTACTACGCGTCCGTCCGCGCGGGTGTCTGTACGCATACGCTGACAGGATGGATCCTGTCTGCGTCTGAACCGGGACACGCGTACTCACCTACACTTGGGGTGAGCATAGGGCGGCGTACGGCCGCACAGCCCCATCAAGAAGGACACGGGTTGCATACACACACAGCACCTGTCCTTCCTGAGAGCTGCCCGATACGGCCGTGCACGCAGCACGGAGCTGTACCGCAGCACGGAGTCGGCCATTTCTCGTGTGAATGAGGCCTAACTAATAACAAGAATGTAGCTTATTTGTGTATCACTCGGCTTGAGATCCTCAAATCATCTCTGAATTGGTCACTTAAATGGGGGAATGGGTAGAAACGGTGTTGAAAAGAGTGCCACACCCCTGGTTTTATGTTGCAAAGAGGGGGTATTTTGGAGATTGGGGTTTTTTAGGCACTCGAGACAATAGTTAATATAAAAATTAGAACTTTTATTCAGTACATGATTAAAAAGACGAGCTCATATTTGTAAAAAAGAAAACCAACTCAAGAAGAACACCTACGAGCTCCACCAGAATCATGAATTATGGCTAATTATAGTCACATAAATGTATTAGTGAATTCATGCAGACAAATTTCAATTGTAGGTCGCACCCCCTACAGTGTGGTTGGCATTACCTAATTGACTAAACAGCTGAGGAGTTTAAAAATTGTGTTTATCATGTAATCAGGACGGAACAAAAGATGGGATTATTGTTAAATGTTTACGACCATCCGTTACATCTAAGTGTATTTGGTATGGCTCGTAAAGACAAATGATTTGTTAGATACAGTTGGTTCAAGGGTTATACTATCCTAACAGTGGTTTTTAATCTCTTAGTTGAGTCAGTTGACAATGTCAACCATTAACAGTCATTAGTGCGTTGCTTCGTATTGAATTTTATACATAATCTCAGAAAACAGTATAGTCTCGCAGTTTTTGATTCAGGATCCAATCCGATTCAATTGTCCGGCAAGTTCTGCCCGGACACACAGCGATGGATTCTCATGGAATGATTTACTAGGAACACATGCAGGGTCTTAACAAGAATTTACAGTATACAGACGCGGTTATCTTGACTGATTAATTCCACTGTCTGGACGAAGGTTAAAAAAACTTTTGAAATTTCTTGAACTATTTGACACTGTTCTATGAGGGCATCCGCTGGCTCATCTGGGGACTGAACACCCTTAGACCTGAGGAAGCGTGGTAACACAAGAAACGCGTTGTCGCTACTCCAGCAGTTCCAATCTCCTGAATCAAAAACTGCGAGACTATACTGTTTTCTGAGATTATGTATAAAATTCAATACGAAGCAACGCACTAATGAATGTTAATGGTTGACATTGTCAATTGGGGGCGTGTCCTGGACATGGCGGCGTGAGGTGCTTGATCGGTGAGCTCCGCGGCATCAGTATACCTTACTGCCTCTAACCGTAAGCTGTAGCAGCTTTTTTGATCCTTAACCGGGATGTCCCAGCGTCGCAAGACCGGGGGCACCAAAAAATCACGGGCCGATGCCTCCCTGCGACACTTCTTCTCGCCCAAGACCTCGGTCTCCCTGGATCGTGGCCGGGCAAACATGGCGCCCGCCTCGCCACAAGACATAGGCCGAGGGTTCTCTCCGTCCCCGAGTGCATCCCACACGGACACTGGGGACATGGATCGGGAGTCGGAATGCGATCTATCGGCCGATGTACCAGAGGGGCTGAGG
The DNA here is from genome assembly GCF_000935625.1 of Nanorana parkeri. Lineage (NCBI taxonomy): Eukaryota > Metazoa > Chordata > Amphibia > Anura > Dicroglossidae > Nanorana > Nanorana parkeri. The sequence continues at coordinate 384,345 of NW_017307104.1, forward strand.
GCCCTTCTACGCTACCTCCCGACCAAGCAGGACTTTGAAGTCATGGTGACCCGGGTAGAAGCAGCGCTCCGCAAAGATCTCAAAGAAGTGCGGAAGGAGGTTCGGGGTCTGACTTCCACTGTGGCGGAGATTTCGGAGACATGCACATCGATGGACGCCAGAGTGTCGGCCCTGGAACGCTCGAATCAACTTGCAGACGCCCGGTTCGCGGCCCTACAGCTCCACGCGGAAGACATGGAGGACAGGGGAAGGAGAAACAACCTTCGCATCCGTGGCGTGCCAGAAGCCACTGCAGCGCCGAATCTTTGGGAGATGGTGCAGGCTATCCTAGCTTCCCTCCTCCAGGGGGTGGACCAGCAGGTGATCGTCCTGGACCGGGTCCACCAAGCGGCCGGGCCGCAGGCCGTGAATCCCTCCCGTCCCAGGGACGTGATATGCCGAGTCCACTATTTTACCATGAAGGAAGACATCCTCAGAGCCGCATGGACCCGAAGACCGATTGAGTTTGACGGCGCACAGATCCTCCCGGACCTGACATTGTCAATTGACTCAACTAAGAGACTAAAAACCACTGTTAGGATAGTATAACCCTTGAACTAGAGACCCCTAATGTCTCCATAAAGAGGACCTGTCAGTGTACCTGTGCTATTATATAGGGGGATTGTTATCCCCCTATGTAATAGCAATAACAATAGGTGTAAAAAAAAAAAAATATATATATATAAATAAAAAAATATATAAATAAAAAAAGTAAAAACAAATAAGTCACATATAAAAAAAGTTAAAAAACCCCCCATATAAATGTAAATATGCGTCTGGTGCAATAGCGTGCGGAAACGACAACTGCGCTACACACATTACATATCGCCGCAAACGTCGCGGTGGGAGCTATAATTTTAGGACCATCAATCACTTATAACACTAAACTGATCAGCGGTAAAAGCTTTTAAAGTGTCGCCTATGGCCAATTTTGGGTATAATAGTTTTTTGAGGTTGCGCACGCAATTTTAAGGCTTGACATGTTTGGTTTCTTTTTACCCGACGTAACACCGTCTTTTATATTTTATGAAAAAATTGGGTAGTAATAAATGTTTTATCATTTAATATAGGGGAAACCTTTTATAGGGGAAAGTTTGATCAAAGTGTGGCAGTAATTGCTGTCTTCCACTCATATGAGAGTTAAAAAGAAATACGTGGTTTCAAAATATATCCTTTATGCAAACTGTGTTTGAGAAGAGGAGAAAAGGGTATTTCTGCCGGTCTGTTCAGCTGTGGGTATATTCAGTGCAGAATACTGTATTAGAAAGACCATGGAGAAAGAAGAGATGTTACAATTATATTAGAAATAATATACATTTATACATATATACTTCAAAGAAATGTCGTCACTGTTGTCACAAATAAAATACAGGGACTGAAATAAAATAACAGTGTAAGCCTGCATTAACACCTGCGCATTCTGTGAACACGTGCCATAGTGCACGTTCTGGTTTGCATTTGACACACTTTGATGGAAACGTAGCAAATGCGCTGGCGTTGCCATTAATTTCTAATGGCACCCCAAACGCGGTCAGGAAGACGCATGTTTTTGCGCCTGCAGACACGGAAACAAAAAACAGAATGCGTGTCTCAAAATCTGCTACATGACCTTTTCTACTGCGTTTGTCACATTTAAAGCAAAAAGATATGGACAACGGCACTCCAACAGCAAGTAGAATACGTTTATTTATTGACGTACATGCAAAACAGTATAATACACTTAGTGCAACGTTTCGGGGTCACACAGGATCCCCTTCATCAGGCAAAACAAGCACCCAGGATACTTTGATGGACGAGCGGTCAGGAGTGCAATGGGTACATGGATTGTGTCACATTTAAAGGTCGCATGGAGGGATGTGTGGCAAACACGGCACACAAACAAATATAAATCTTTGAAAGTGAAAGAATGGCTTGAACCAGAGAAAAACAAATACCTTTATTTACTAAAGGTTTGAATCACAGGTTCTCTTTCCACGAGGATCCTACTGTTCCATTAAAAAAAAGTTTCCAAGCATGATCCAGCTTTTTCACATGTCTTCAAATCCACTGATTTTCTTTTAAGGACATGGGTATGCATATGGCCCCTATGCACAAAAGAATGGGGGTGCTGTTTAAGCATGGTTAGGAATCCACCATTACTAATCTTGAGCCCGCTGTGGCCATGCATTTGGCCCACAATCTAGAAGCTGGGACCTCTAGGGAGAAGATTTTAGAGTTCTTTCCTCCTCTCTCTGTTCATGGCCATGAGCTTAATTTCTAATGTCTCATCTGGCTCCCTGAGTCTGCTAAGACTGTGGCCCTTATCAGTCCTTGTCCTTTCTTTTGCTGGAGATTTGCTTTTTTGGTCTGGACTTGGTATCCATCATAGGCTGTATAACAAATAAAAAGATCTTTCCCTTTTACCACTTGAAGACCAGGTGTTTACAACCCCTTCCTGGCCAGGCCATTTTTCAGTATTCAGCGCTGCGATACTTTGACTGACGTTTATTCCGTCATGCAACGCTGTACTGAAATTAATTTTATACCATTTTTTGGGGACAGATAGAGCTTTCTTAAGGTGGTATTTAATCACCACTGGGGGTTTTATTTTTTACTATGTTAAAGGCGAACTATGGGGTTAAGGCTTTTCCCCATAGTTCTCCTTAGGGTAATGGGAGGACACAAACTAGCGTCCTCCCGTCACCCTAGGCTCAGTATACCGTGAGCTGTAGCTCGCGGTACACTGAGACGCCGCAGTATACCTTGAGCTGCTGCTCGCAGTATACTGAGACGCCGCAGCTGAAGCGGATCCCGACAATTGTGCCGGGATCCGCCCAGCTGCGTGACTGACAGCTGGCTCTGCCTATCTAGAGGCAGAGCCAGCTGTACCCGCCCCCTCCCCCGTCCGTTACGCCAGTCAGCGATGGAGGAGCGGGGAGAGAGGAATCCAGCCCCTCCCCTGTCACGGCAGAGAGCGTGAGCGAACGCTGGTATGTGTTCACTCACCTCCCGATCTACTGAGCCGACCTGTGACAGTCTCATTGTCACAGGTCAGCTAGAACTATGAGGTGAGTGAAAAGCACTCACCTTATAGTTCTCCTTTAAGGAAGAATGACTGAAAATTTTGAAAGATTTTCCTTTGTCAGGAAACAATTATTATTACCCAATTTTTTGGTGAAATATAAAAGACGGGGTCACACCAGGTAAATAGACATCAAACATGTCAAGCTTTAAAATTGCGCGCACCTGCAAAATTGCAAAAAACTACTATACTACTATAAGCAAAACTTTAAAAGCTTTTACCGCTCATCAGTTTAGTGTTATCAGTGATTGCTCTCACTGCGACGTTCGCGGCGATATGTAACGTGTTCATATTCATACATATACTCACCCGACGCATGTTTGCGTGCGTGTATGTATGGGTGGGGACTTTTAAAAAAATTGTGTTTTTTAAAATTCTTTTTCATGTGTGACTTTAAAAAAAAAATAATTCAACTTTAATTTTTTTTTTACACTTAAAAGGAGAACTATGGCGTTAGGGCTTTTCGCCATAGTTCTCCTAAGGGTCACGGGAGAACACAAACTAGCCTTCTCCCGTGACCCAAAGCTCATTATACCGCAAACTACAGCTCTGAGACTCTATACTGAGTCGCCGCAGCCGGAACGGATCCCACATTGCTGTCGAGATCCACCCAGCTGCGGGATTGACAGCTGGCTCTGCCTATCCAGAGGCAGAGCCAGCTGTGCCCGCTCCCTCCCCTGTCCATTCCGCCAGTCATCGCTGGAGGATCAGACGGGGAGGGGGGGGGGAATCCCTGCACGGAGCTGTCTGCAGGGCTAGATCGAGAAGTAAGCGAGCGACGGTATGTGTTCACTCACCTCCCGATCTACTAAGCCGACCTGTGACAGTTTAATTGTCACAGGTCGGCTCAGATTATGAGGCTGAGTGAAAATAACTCGCCTCATAATTCTCCTTTTAACTTTATTGTTATCACATAGAGGGCTAAGAAACCCCCCTATGTGATAGCAAAGAGGATGTGACAGGTCCTCTTTATGGAGACCTTCCACAGAACAGAGATCTACTTATCTGGCCTGTGATCTTTATTGCCTTCCAGCCCTAGTGAGTCCCAAATAACCCTCTGAGCCTTTTATAACTGTCACTAATTAAAGGCATGTCACCAGGCACTCGTCTATTACCAGTGTGGACAAATTAATATAAACACAAGCAGGTGTGACCCAGCATTCACCCAAAAGTCATAAACCTGAGTTAAAATATCAGCTACATTTCATAATTTGGAATTGGGCGGTGATAGTGTAAAATAAAGGTGCATCCTCTGCCTGCTTTCCATCCCCAGCCCTACCCTGGGGGCAGGCTCCGTGACACCCCTCTAAAGGGCTAATAAAATATGCTTTCAAGGCAACTATTAGATAGGGCTTTTGTTTGGAAACATCAAGAAAGGAACTCCAGTAACATCAAGAAGTCTTAACATCGCAGAAGAGTTCCCCTTTAATCTCTGGACATCATCAGCTGAAAGCTTGGTTGAAGAAGAGCCTTGCAGACTTCTCTTTTGCTTATTGAACTCGGTCAGAACTCCTAAAACTGTTAGGTATTCTCTTGCTATTACACATTTCTGCTGCTTTTGAAACAGTTGACTGATTTTTTTCTTTTACAATTATCTTGGCTTATATACAGCAGCAGCACCCCACTACACCC
>NW_017307104.1:389186-401138 GCF_000935625.1 Nanorana parkeri
ATACCGCCGCGCCCCCCCCCTCCCCCCCCCCCCCCCCAGCCTTCCAGCTCCTCTCCATTATCCCATTGCAACAGATGCTAAAGCAGCACCAACGCAATTATATTTTATTGTAAATATGGCAGCCATTTAATGTGCACAGTGGGATCAGTGTTTATAAACTGTGAACAGTGTTTATAAACATTGTTCAGAAGTGATAAAGATACAAAGTAATGTTACTTTTGTATCGTCTCTGTTTCATTCATTTGCAGATCAAAGTGATGGGCTTCAATTTGCATATGATGTCAGGTAAAGCAACCTGATAAGTAAAAAAAACGTTGTTTTTGTTTTTAATTAAAACACTTTTAACTAACACTCATCAAAGTCTACAGATTGCATAAAAAACAAATATTTTTTGCAAGACAATATCACCAAAAAGACCTTATCGGTCCATACATCTATAGGTTATAGGTTAGGGCTGTTTATATATTTGTGTTTGGATTGTAATAAAAATATTGTTTATGATTACCATCGAGCTGTGCAGCACTTTTGTGGAGTGTGTTTTTGGTTTTTCATACTATGTAGTTTGTCTCCCCCTAGCTAGCACGCCAGGCTGTGCTACTCTTTCCTTGCTTTGCCAGCTGGAAATGGCTGTCATAGACATAATATAATTTGCATAATTCTGCTGAAATTAGCTAATAATTATTTCATGTGTATGACCAACTTTAAATCAATTTAAAATTGTAGAAGCTGTAAATTACCAATATCCCTAAAGTTTCAAAAATGTTCTTCTATATTTTAAATCACAGAAATGTGTTCACTTGTGTACATATTCCAAGACACATCTTTGTATTCAGTTGCCCTTACATATTCTATAGGCACACATTTTGTGCAAGTAGATGTTTATTCTAATAGAATGTGTTATGTTGCAGTGGTCGTAAATATGACAAGCCACGCCTAACTTTTATCAAGAAATATCATAAAACATTGGTTTCACACACCATGGAAGTTGTTTGTAGAACCCTGCATTTAAAGTGGAGGTATATGTTTAATCTCCCATTTATCATAGATTAGAATAGCTACTTAAAATTATTACCATAATGTGTTGATAGAAGAGTGTACATTCTAGTAAAATGGCTCAGTGGTTCCTTTTTAACCTTTTGTCATACATTCAGACACTGCTCACTGCTTGTTGGTACAAATGGGTTGTGCCTTGCTAATCTACTAAACTCAGTGACAGTCTACTAGACAATGAGGGGAATTTATCAAAGCTAGAGACAGAATATGGAGCAGTTGCTCATAGTACCCAATCTGCTTTTATCTTTCATTTTCAAATCTTAACTCAACAAACTGAAGCTAGAAGTTGTTTAGTAACTAGACATGTGCGATTCGTTTAGTTACGAATCGAAATTCGTACGAATTTTCCTGAAATTCCGAATTTCGGAGCATCCGAAATCCGAATGGCAGTTTCCGAATTATATCTGAAATACGAAATTCCGTTAACGAATTTCGGATCCGAATTTCTTTGAAACAGTAACTAATATTACCCCTGTAAATGAGGTTGAACAACATGAGAAGATTTTTTTTTTAATCCAAGATACGGATCCGCTGCTGCTGATGCATTACAATACACAGTTACACACACAGGCAGGAAATACGAAATTCCGTTGACGTATTTTCGTTCCGTTACGAACATTCGTTATATTAAAGTTAAGAAGCAAAGTACATTTATATTGGAGTTGATGGTAGTTTTTTTTAAAGTCCGAAATACGGAATACGGAATCCGTTAACGGAATTCGTATTTCGTTTTGGTTGACCAATCAGAGGTTCTCTTCTGCTGCTGAGAGTTGCATTACAAATACAGGCAGGAAATACGAAATTCCGTTGACGTATTTTCGTTCCGTTACGAACATTCGTTTTATATTGAAGTTAAAAAGCAAAGTACATTTATAGTGGAGTTGAAGGTATTTTTTTTTTTAAATCCGAAATTCGGATACGGAATCCGTTAACGGAATTCGTATTTCCGATAAAAAAAACAACTACCACTCCAATATTAACAAAGGTATTTTGCTTTTTAACTTCATCATAACGAATGTTCGTAACGTTACGAAAATATAACCGCCACTAACGAAAATTCGTATTTCGTACGAATCCGAATCCGTTCAGTTACGAATTACGAAATACGAAATAACGGATATTCCGAAACGAAACAGAACACATTTTTTGACGGCGCACAAGTCTATTAGTAACTATAGGCAACTGCTCCAGATTCTGTCTGCTCCAGTATTAATAAATTCCCCCCAATGTACAGTTATAAACATTATCCATCTGCAGTATCTGATTGAGGTGAAACACCTTAAAAGCAACAGCCAGAGACCTTGTAGCTTTTGAATAGGCATTAACTCGTGTATTTTGGAAATCTATCCACTTGTTGGTTAATCCTGCTGTTTGATCTAAAATTTTGGGTGCTTGAACTGCCAAGCCACGAGGGCTCTGAGCCCACTGCATTGAAACCCAAGGTGTATCTAGGACCCAGCACTCAAATCAGGTGAGCAACTCCATCATTTAACTTTACTGAAAGGCCTAAAATGGATACACTAAAGGTGCCCATACACCTTACGACCATCGCAAGACATTTGTCTTGCGATGGTCGTAAGCTCATTGAAAGCTTGTACGATCTGCCCATCTCGGACGGGCAGATCGTACTTGCAATCATCGAAAGACCGCCCACTGAGGGGCGGGCTTCCGATGACCGCAGTGATGGGCGGGCTTCCGATCACTGCAAACGGGCAGTGTGTGCGTAGCCTGCAGAAAACCGAATGATATCTACAGTCTCAGATTTATTCCTCATTTTAGGATATTGTGTGGAGCCATGTAAATTATTTGTATATGACCCTGTGGCCAAATGTACATACAGAACCGTTGATTTATGGTCCAGATACAGCCATTATAAAGCCATTTATTAAAAACTAAATACAACCGTTTAAGGCAAGTTGACAATTATCAGTGCAGCATATGGAAACCAAACATTACAGAGGAATTGTTTATTAACTTATGCTGGCCATACACCTATACAGTAAATTTTTGTTGCTTCCAAGAACCCTCTTTCGATTCTAGCTCAAATAGCCCATCAACCAGCACAGGCCAATGTCAATTTTCATAATAGTGCACTAGCAATACTAACTCACTGAATTTCGTGCATCGACAGAACGGATTTTCGTTTGCACATGTGCAGTGTTCTTGCTACAATTTTTTTCGTACAAAAACGCCATTAATCTATCGATTTTCGCACAATTCTAAAAAAGTTTTTCAGCCCGACCGATCGAGGGAATTCGATTACATTGGCCTGAGGTGCCTATGTGCCCACGGCACCATCGGGATGCAGGAGGCCATGGAACCCAGAAGACTCATGCATAGTGATGCGGGTACCTGAGTCAAGAGCATTGCGTTTCTGATTCTTGCCCTGAGATTAAGGGCCTTGTGTCGGGGAAGGAGCACCTTGCCATGAAGAGTATCGAACTCTGCCCCTAGGTAAACCATCCGTTTTGTGGGTTCTAGATAGCTCTTTTTGTAGTTGATAAGCCAACCATAGCTTGCCAAGGTGCTCAAGAGTATCCCTTTGTGGTGAGAAAGCAATTCCCTGCTGCCGGCTAAGAGAAGGATATCGTCTAAATAGTGGTGCACTCGCAGGCTAAGTTCTCAAAGAGGGGCCAACGCAGCAATCAAGACCTTTGTGGATGTTCTCGGGGATGTAGAGAGACCGAAAGGCAGAAGCACAAATTGGTAGTGCTCCCTTCCAACCATGAACCTGAGATACTTCTGAAAGACTGGCAGGACGGGAATATGCAGGTACACGTCCTGCAAGTCCACAGATAGCATCCAGTCTCCAGGATTGATTGCCTGGAGGGATTTTATCTTGAGCTTTTCCAGCCAGATGTATCTGTTGAGTCTCTGCAGGTGTATGACCGGCCTCCAATCGCCTGATTTCTTTTTTACGAGGAACAAAGGAGAGTAGACACCTGAAAAACGTTCGGCCAGAGGAACTGGAATTATTGCCTCCTGGGCCACGAGGGAGGAAAGGTACAGCTGAAGATTCCCCGCTTTTAATGGAGACTTTGGAATTTTGGTAGCCAGGAAAGAATAACGTGAAGGATTATTCAGGAGTGCCCTGAAGTGGCCGTACTGGACAGTAAAGAGGACCCACGGGTCCTTGCAATTCGACGCCCAAACCTGCGAAAAAAGGTGGAGTCTTGGGCGGGTAACCCGTCAAAAGGACTTTGACAAATCCGGCGGGGCAATGGCAGCCTTCTGCCTCTGAGCTTTCATGAAGGAAGACTGAGTACTCCTCCATGTGCTCTTCTGGTCTCTACCCTGCCAAAAAAATCTGGAATTTCTGGTACGAAACTGTGGTTGCCTCTGGAAAAAAATCCCTTTGTTTTTTGGGCCTACGATCCTGGGGCAAGACTCCCAACTTTCCTCCTGTGACTCTGGAGATGGTCGTCTCTAATTTGTCTCCGAACAGAAACTTACCATCGAATGGGATCCGACACCAGGCCTGATTCAAGGAGGGGTCCGCGCTCCAAGGCTTTAGCCACAACGTACTCTTAACGGTAAGGGAATATAACATCTCTCTAGAGGTACATCGAATCACCGCAATCGAGGCCTCTGCCATGAAAGCCGCCGTCAGCTTCAGCTCATCTAGGGCCTTAGCAAGCACATCTTTCAGCAGGTTCTGATCAATGGTAGCCTCTAGGTTGTCTGTCCAACTCGCCAGAGCCCTGGGCACAGATGTCAGTGCCACCGCTGGTTTACAGGATGCCCCTGCTGCTTGATATGCCTTCTTGAGATCTTGGTCAATCCGTCTTTCCAAGACGTCTCTGAAGGAAGTAGGATCCTCCATCCGAACAATGGCAGCATCGACGACTGTGACAGAATCCAGACAGAGCGTGTCAGTCACTTCCAGCCGATATAAATTTTAAAACCTGCTGCTAGTGGACCTCTTTTCCACCTTCTTCCATTCTTCGCCGATCAGGTTCTTTATCTCCTCCATAAATGGAAAGCATGCAATTTGCTTCTGCAAAAAAAGGAAGAACGTTTTAGTCTTCTTAGGTGGGGATTCGGGTTCTTCCCACACTATGGCCTGTTTGACCGCCCTGATATAGGGCTGTACTAGAGCAAAGTTAAAACCTGAGCCTTCCTGTTCCTCCTGCTCTGAGGAGTCAGAGTCCTTATCGCCAGGCTCAACTGGAGTCGAGTCCTGATTTTCTACTGTAAGCCGGGTTGGGGAGGGCTGACTCGTTTGGAGGGAGGTTTGTGAGACCTGAGTTGAAGGTTGTGGTTGGGAGGGACCTGGAAGGCTGGCCCGAAAATTCAGCCAATGATTCCCGAACCACTTCCCTTAGCAGGGTGACAACCTGTGCGCCTTCACTCTCATGCTTTCTGGGCATGTCCCCGAAACAGTTGGCACACACCAATTTATCCGCCACATGCCCAACAGGAATTCTTCTTGAGTGCGGGAAGGTTCAGGAGAGGAAGAGAAAGAGCGCCATAGTTTTCTAAGGCTTTTTCCTGGAGGAGTGCGATGGCGCCCTTTGTAGTGCCGGGATCTGGATGAATGGCTGCAATGTCCAGGCCTGTAGAAGGATCTATGGGGCTCTTTTGCAGACTTCAAAGAGACAGAGTGGGCAAGGATGCAACACACATAGGCATGTCAATCAGTAAACAAGTGCTCTCTTTTCTTTTTTCTTGTTACTTACCAAGGTGGTCCCCCTACCTTAATAAGTTTGGTGGATCTTGCCCATGTGGTGAAAGGCTCATGGTAAATGCGCAGAGAGTACCTAAAGACAGCACTAGAAGTAAGAGGAAAGAAGAAAAAGCATACATATTCGCGGATACGCAAATAAACATAGCAGTACCCACCCCCAGCTCCCTCGATGCAAAAAAACAACAAACAAAAACATTCTCCTTTAGTTGTTACCTGGGAGTAGAACCAGACTTGCAAGTGGCTAGAATTCCTTAGGAGGATGGCATCCGCAGGACCGGAAGCAGCACCGCCATGCTGGGGCACCCTTTAAATAGGGAGAGTAATTACCCATAATTCCCTCCCCCTGCCCCCCTCCCCGGGTGCGAATCCGAATGCCCTGCCACCTCCAACATTGTGTCCGCTCGAAAAAAACTCTGCACTGCGCATGCCCGCACCTTTAGTGACGTCACCCGCCGCTCCCCAGAAAACCCCAGGGAAGCCGGCCGCGTATGCATAGGCAATGACGCAACCACACACTGGACGAAGTATGGAGCCAGAAGGAAGAATTGTAAGTGGGGAAAAACTTGAGAGGCAAAAGAATCAGAACAGGAGTGGTGAGAGAAAGAAAACAAGAGAGAGGGAACTCAAACAGAGAGACAGAAAGAGGCACTCTTTGTCTGCAGGATAACAACACTGCCCCCAAGATCCACCAGAAGGGGCTCCCAGCCCTAAAATGGTGCATTTAGCAAGCAAACCAGAACTGGGACTGCACCTGGAAGAGGCTGAACCCAGGTGGTCCTGCACCCATTTAAGGCGCAGAGGTAGGGACGACAAGGTCACTGGTTGTAGGTACGAGCTTGAGGACAAAAAAGAGAATGCCGAGGTGGGGGTGACACAGCTCAGTTTATAGATTTTTACTGGTCCTGTGGGTAGGATTAGGGGAGGAGCTTATAACTAGTATGCTGCCATGGAGGCACCAGGAAATCAAACTTTCTCTTTTGTTCATTTAAGGACACGGCAAAGATCAGAAGATCTTAACCACTGGGATGTCAGCAAGCAGTGCTCCAAAACAAGGGGGGTAAGAAGAAAACACCTAAAAGTGAAAGGTAAACACAGGACGTTAAACTGCCGCCTGTAGTCCAAAACTGGCATCCGCAGATGCAAAATTATCAACCTTATAAAACTTGGTAAAAAGTATGAACAGAGGACCAGGTGGCCACTTTACTGACTTGTGAGACTGAAGCATTATGGCAAAAAGCCCAGGAAGCACTCATTGCTCGGGTAGAATAAGCCTTCGAGATAGTTTGATGAGCACATGGTGATTGGCCAAAAGCAGGGGCCGCCCCTAGGCTGTATTTTGTACCTAGCCTTCTCCTGCAGGGGGGCAGTATAACCCAGTGATTATGATCTTTCGATCTTCTTTGTGCCCTTCAATGAAAGGAAAAGAAACTATATTCTCTTTCTCCTTCTCTCCACTTAGGGTATATTTGATGCATCTCTATTTTATGTTATTTTGAGCTAGAAAACACCACTTTTTACTTTTAAGCTTCCCTATGGTATTAGTAGTTTTAGTAGTTTAGTAGTTGTTTTTTTTATTTATTTTCTCCACCATTATTTATTTGTATCTTTTTATCACTGTTTTGATATTTGCAGTCTTGTGCTTTACAACTGCATTGATAATTATTTTCAATATTATGCTTTTTTCTGTCCCTAGGCTCCAAGTGCAGGTGATCTTTACTGATCCATCATGTGGTTATTTATCATGACATTTATGGCAAGGGAAGATTTTTTGGTGGTTACGGAGTACATGTAATAATGATTTTATGAGCTTGGGTTCTTTTGTAGTGTTTCTTGAGTACAATTCCATAAATATATTGATAAACATATTTACAATTTATAGTGGTGCCCTTCTTTTTATGGAATCTCTTTGTGTGCGGTATTGATTAATCAATAATTTGGGGACCCTACCAGCACACTGAGATGTGCATGACATGTATGTCTTGCAGTTCTTTATTAATTCATGTGATATCTGTATTTGAATAGAAGGTCCACATTTACTGCACAATACTGTAATTACAATCTGATCAGTCTGAATATCTAGTATAGAAAGTAAGTCAGAAAATAATAAATTTAGGTTGAGCAACCTTTATTACATAGTTTTCTGTGAAAATAGCAATGCCATTGCTAGAGAACAGAGGAAGGACATATCAGAAGACAGTGATGGAAGAGTTAAAATATGAACATAAATATAAATCAGCTAAGGAAGAAAGAAAACATTATGATCAAAACCACTGATACAATAACAGCAAAGGGGAAAGTATAGGTCACCCACCTAATGTGATGACTTATAGCCTTCAATTGCAATTCCAAAGTCAAATAGCAGAGTGCAATACAACCTTTTTATCATCCAGCAGGCTTTAGCAAACTTGAAATGTAGTAATGCCTACTGAAATCTTTCAAATTCTTATTTAAAATTCTATTTTAAAAAATGACAGCACTTCCAGTAACATTGGTGTTTAACATATCCAGTTTTGTCAAAAAATCTTGCCAAATTCTTAGTACTGAAGGTACTGAAGTTAATGCTGCGAAGACTTTTACAAGTTATATATTGCCAGCCCTCTACGAAATCAATGTGGAACACATTTTATGGAATGTAAAAACAAAACTGCAGAATATTCTGGAAATCATAAATACAGTATTGCAGGTTAAATAATTCACAGTCATATACATTATGTAGTGTTCATTATTTGCAATGTTTAAAGGCTTATTACACCTTTTAACCCATGTATTACATTACACCCATATTAAGGGTGAAACATGAAGCATGGTCACATACAGCACCCCCCTATCCATAATCCCCCCCCCCACACACCTAAATTGTGGGGTGCATCATTGACTGACTAAATATGGCTATGGTCAATAACTTCACCAGCTACTCTTTTGTTTGCATGCCAGCTGCCTGGCTGGGGGCTGTCAAGTTTTGTGAGTAAGTAAGGGCACTATGCACTCCTTATTCAGTCATATGGGAGGGGTTTGATATATTTTAAAGGAGCCCCCACCCAGGCCCTCACATCCTCTTGGGGAATGGATGTGGAGGAGAGGCCCGTGTCCTCATCAGCATGGGAACAAGGTGCTTTGTCAGGGGTTCCTTTGTAAATGTCCCTTTTGCTGCTGTAGGTGAGCTACTTCACAGCCAGGTTTAGGACACCCTCCAAACATGTTATTTAAAGCAATTTTGCATTTTAATGTTTCACTTTAAGTATTATTAAAAGAGTCCCCCCCTCCTTAATGGATTTATTTGTACATTTGTACATATGTGTAGCAAATGTTATTTACCAGCCGACAATTTAAATAGTTTTTTGTTCTTTGTAAATGTCACTTTGAATTGTGTACATTCTACAGATTTGCTAAGTCACATGCAGGTTTAGGGCACCCCACAAGCATGGTAAAGGAAATTTGCATATTTAAAAAAGCTGCTTCCCATCAAACTGTATTTTTAATTTTTTTTTCTCTTTTGCATTGCTACATGTTCCCCCTGCCAGTGCCCTTTGACAATCCCTTGCTTATTAGCCTTACAAATGGCCAGAGTTGATTTTAAAGATTCACCTCCCATTGCTTTCTACTAGTTTGAATTAACAGAGAATTATATTTCATTAAAAACTTCGTCCAACCCCATAACAGATGGTCTGTACTCGTGTGCAGACCTGGGGGTAAACAATGCAAAAGCAGTTGCAAAGCCTACATGCAATAATACAATAAATGTACGAAGGATGCACCGAAATAAAATTTTGAGACCGAACCCCCCAAAAAAATTAAATTGTCAGGCTGAAACCCGAAAATGACTTTTTTTTCCCATACATTTAAAAAAATGTTATATTATTTTTTAAATTATTATTATTTTTTTAACTTTAATTTACTGTTGGGGGCTCTAGGGAAATATTGGGGGTCTACACAGACCCCTGATATTTCCCTGTTAAAATAGAAAAAGAGATGGAAGACACAGAGTCCTTAATATCTTTTTCTGTAGCTTCTGTTATAAATGAACAAGAACTCTCTATACTGAGTGCTCCTGTTCATTCATAACTTGTGGATATAGTATACTTACTATGTCCCCACAATCATGAATGAATGGGAAGTGATGTAGATTCATTCATAACTGGGACATAGTAAGCACACAATATGTAGTTACTTAGTGAGGTTGAAAGTCCATCGATTTCAACCTATAGAGTCCATCGAGTTCAGCTGATTGGTGAGGGTTTGTATACCTGCTCTCCATCCGGAATCGGCTGTCACAGGAGGGGGGCGGGCAGTGGGGGAGGACAGCTCTGCCTCCTTTGACAGATCAGACCACTCTTCTCCAATACCGCTCTCCATCCTGACACCTGAGGCGGAAATGGGAGGTGTGGGAGAAGAACTCTGCCTCCTGTGACAGATCGCAGCTGTCACTGCCCCGGACCGCTCTCAATGCTGACACAGGAAGCTGAGCCGGGAGGTGTGGGAGAAGAGCTCGGCCTCCTGCAACAATGACAGCTGTCACTGTGCAACGCGGCTCTCCATCCTGAAAGCTTCTCTCCTCCTCGCTGGGCAACGGCGCTGCATCAGAAGGCACACAGACCGGCGCCCAGCAGGGAGGAGAGAAGCTGAGATACAATTAATTTTCGTCCGTCATGGCACTTTCGGCAATTTGCCAAAAGTTCAATAATTTTTGGCCGAAATTTCAGTGCATCCCTAAAATATACAATAGTTTATTTTATTATTGTTGGTGCATTTATCAGTCCCTTGTAAAATAATAGCTGTCATCTGCGGCTGATGAAAGCTATTAACAAAAAAATCCCAAACCCCCCCCCCTGACACTGTCACCTGACAGCCTCTCTTTCCTGCCTGGAGCTGCTTCTATAGTACTATGTGTCCCCAGTTATGCTTTACATCACTACCTGTTCCTTCATGACTTTCTCAATGGGAAGAAGCACTCACTACAGAGTATATATTTCAGATTCTGAGTTCTTTCCATTCATTCAGAACAGAGGCTGCAGAAAAAGAGATTGAGGACTCTGTGTCCTCAATTTCTTTTTCTCTTTCAAAAAGGAAATGACAGTGGTCTGTTTAGATCATTTTATCATAAAACACACCAACGACAGCACACAAACGACTTTTAGCATAAGTTGCTTATTTACAGTTTTGCGTTGCCGTTTCGCAAAAAGATGCAATTTAAAATTTACAAATATTTGTTATTTATTAACTCAATACAGTTTTATATTTTAGATTTAGTTGGAAAAGTATTTTTTTGTGCACTTACTGATTTTAGTGTGCTTTTATCAATTTAATTGTGTATTTTTATCGGTTTAATATTGATTTGACAAACATTTGTGCAATTATCGCAAGACCTACAGAATTTGTAGCACCATCTTTTTATTCTACCGGGCCTGTGCTTTCAGAAGATATATGGTTTAGGGTGTCTATTACCAATGCTAGCAACGCAGCAACAGAAAAATCAAAACAATGGGAAAAGTTGCAAAAATGGTGTGGCCAGCTGAGGTTAACCCTTTCGCTGCCAAGGACGTACGTCGTACGGAGCTACAAAAGTGCTTCCAGCTGGCCAGCTCAGTACGCCGTAGATTGGCATTGAAAGGGTTAATAAATTAATTGGCTAGGCACTACCAAGTCAATTAAAGTACCAAGAAAAAAAAGCAATATATAAACAATGTAAAGAATAATTATTCTAAAAATATATTTGTAATGTCATGCTGACTACTTACAGAAAAAAATCTTGCATCATATGTCGATTATCACAATATTTTGATCAGGTTTTGTACTGTGCTGTATAAATGTAGTATGACTAAGACATACTGTACACCAGGCCTCAAAATTTCCAATTGGTGAGTGAAAATTGCGTGGGGGTGAGTAGAATGTCATCGAGGGGGTGCGCCGCAGGCAGGACCAGGGATGGGACACTATCACCGCAGCGATCGCTCGCTTCTGTTCTCTCTTCTCCTCCTCGGCTGCTCTGTAGCTGCAGCGGCCGAGGAGAAAAATCAGTTCAGCTGTCTTCCCTTCGGCTGTCTTCTGCAGCTTTCTCCGTCCACTTCAGCTGCTATAGGCTGGGAGGAAGACTGCAGAGACACTATTGGCATGGCCAGAAAGTTATGCAGTGCGTGAAAATTAAAGTTTCATCTCGGTATATGGAGGATCTCTGCACCCCCTACCCCCCCCCCCCCCCCACCCCCACCAGAAAA
>NW_017307104.1:401812-441199 GCF_000935625.1 Nanorana parkeri
CAGCTGCTATAGGCTGGGAGGGAGACTGCAGAGCTACCATTGGCTGGCTGAGAGCAGGAGGGCGGGTCCTGAACTCAGGAGACACGGAGGCTGCTGGAACTCAGGTGAACGTGAGGAAACATCGCTGCCTTCCCCCCACCACCACCACCACCAGGAGAAAGAAGAGGGCACCTGTTGCTAAGTGCACTGTAAGTCCCTTTTCTTTCTTCCTTACACCGCTGACCTCTGCACTCTGCATTACATTACTGACCTCTGTACTGTGCATTACATTACTGACCTCTGTACTGCTGACCTCTGTACTGTGCGTTACATTACTGACCTCTGTACTGCTGACCTCTGTACTGTGCGTTACATTACTGACCTCTGTACTGTGCGTTACATTACTGACCTCTGTACTGTGCATTATGGGGAACAAAAGTAGCCCCCCTCCAGAAGTAAGCACAGTGTCAGCATGAATTTAGAAATTATTTAAGGACCTACAGCTGAGTGATACACATAGTTACATAGTATTTGAGGTTGAATAAAGACATAACTGTAGCACAAATAAGCTTAATTTTTGTTAATAGTTGCATTTTTAAGATTTAACTGCTGAGTTTAGTGTCCGATGAATAATTATTAATCAGCACTCAGATGCACTCAGTTTAGAGTTCCACTTTAAAGGTTATCTGAGATTTTAGTAATTGGGTTTATGTATACTTGAAGCTGTGATAAAAACAGGCTTGTAGTCCTCTGTAGCTGCTGGTATTCTCCATTGCGCCGTATAATTCATTATTGCTGGGATTTGTAATAGTGTTCCTATGGGTTTATTTTTTTTTTTTCTCTCAGTGATTACGGCCTGCGGCCCGATGTCAGAAAAAGAAAGATGCAGAGAAAGGTTTGCTATGCTCGATCGAGCATAGCGAACCTGTCCGGGGAGAAAGTTTTTTTTTTCTTCTCTGGTTTACGACCGCATGCGGCTCCGATGTCAGAAAACAAAACAAAACAGGGGAGCAGACCTTTCCCGGGGCCGCGAGGCGACCCCCGGCAGATAGTCATTCGACCCCCACGTTGAGAACCGCTGGTCTAGGGGTTTTGGTCTTCAGTTGCCCCATTAGCATTAACTGCCTTCTTCTAGTGCCCACAGAATTGACATCCAAGCCAAAAGTATAATGCTGAAAAGCTTTTATTAACATCTTCACACTGGGGAGAGAGGGTATAGGCATCCTAGACATCCAGGATAGTACAGACAGACCCCAGACTTACCAATCCCTTTTTAGCATCTCATGGTAGATCCATTTGTAGCACAGCAAATAGGAATTGGAGTAGCAGATAAGCAGGGATGAGCACAGATCTTTAGCAGGAGAGACACCAGACTTGCTCCTGAGGCCCACTATGTTTCGGGTATCTTCACCAACCATCAGCTTCCCTGGTTCTCCTCTAGCAACAGCACATGCCTCCTCCAATACTTGAGGCCAAGCAAAACACTTTGCGCGCTCCAGCATCCCTACTATCAGGCCTCAGGCCTAGCCTGGGGGGCAGGCTGAACAGGACCCCAACCTGGACTAATCCATGGCTGGTCCTGAACTCAACACATGGCAAATCCCTTGAGTATGTTAGCACATGCCTTGAGCATGTAAGCACTTACACAGCATGCAACACTGGTTGAGAGAGACTCAGTGATTGGCTGGTGAACTGCACATACACTTACAGTGCCCCTCATTGGCTGTCCCACACTACAGTAGAGTCACACTTCACCTAGGTAGGTACGATCAATACAAGGACACCTGGAATTAACCAGATAAATGCCAAATATAATCCAGCCAGACTAACTACAGCTCTGGCAAACACTACATTTCTAGTAGTCACCTCACAAAAGGTGATGGTGGCTACAACTGTATGAAATATTACTCAGAGACTTCACAGCTTGTCAGACTTTAAAAATACAAAGTTGAGTGTGTCTACAAGTTGAAAAAAATACATACATAAATGCTACTAGCCAGGCCTTAAGAGTTACTCGCCACCAGTTGCCCCACCTAACCCCAACCCTGCCTCGGCCTTAACTCAATGTACATAGTTTTGATTATAGAAATGTGCATGGCCATGCATCTGTGCACAGGCACATCTGTGTGTGCATTTTGTAGCACGTGTACATTGCTAATAGTGGTACCAAACAGTCTATTTAACCCTTTCGCTGCCAATGCCTTTTTTGCATTTTTTTTTTGCACACGTTATAATCCACATTTTAGGTCTGTAAATTACTTAAAACCTCCAAGCATTATATATTTTCTGAAAGCAAAGACCATGTAGACTAAAATGGTGTCAGTTTCAAATTTTTATGTCTTATGATATTATCACAACTCCTAAACCTAAAAGTTTTGTAAAAAATACACATAAGTTAATGTTAGTGCCTAAATCATGATGTCATACACATTTTTCTTTTGAAGTTATGATGAGTAAATAGATACCCAACATGCCCATATTTTGTTGTGAAACGGGGGCAAAATATGGCACCCCACATTGGCCATAAGCTATACTTTAAAAGCCTGTACAGGTTATCAGTTTAGAGGTCAATTAGACCCCTAACGTTACCTTTCCGCTGCAAATAAGCTATTGGAGCACACATCGTGCTCCAGTAGCTTATTGCCAGGTATCTGCAACTGAGCAATGACAGCTGAGGGACCGGACGTCATGCAATCAGCGTCGCTTCCAGTCCCATAGAGCGTTGAGGAGATCGGTGAGCGGATGTTCATTGGTCTCCTTCCCCTCTTCCCGCTGACACCAGTTTCCAAGAACCACCTGCACTCCTTACGGGGTCTGCAACCTTCCAATGGTGCTGGTGCTCTGGTGATCACACGGATGGCGCCGTGCAAAGCTCAGAATAGTCTCAACAGGTCACCAGCACACACACAGATGAATTCAATATTTCTTAGAATCAAAGAGTGTATCAAGAGTGTTTTATCACAATTTTAATTTTTTTTGGCAACCATGGGCCACTAAAGTGGAGAGGAACCTTCCGGCTTGTTATCAGTGCTCAGTTCAAGACCCTGCCATCAATTTCAAAATTACCTTATTTTACAATGTAAACATTTGATATGTTTCTATTTTCTATTGTGAATAAAATATGGGTTTATGAGATTTGCAATTCATTACATTCTGTTTTTATGTAGATTTTAGACAGCGTCCCAACTTTTTGGGAAATGGGGTTGTATTACAATTGACATAAGGAGGGGAATTTATCAAAATTGGAGCAGACAAAATATGGAGCAGCTGTGCATGGCAATCAATCAGCTTCTCTCTTTCATTATCAGAACTTAACTGAGCAAACTGAAGAGAGAAGCTGATTGGTTGCCATGGGCAACTGCTCCAGGCTCTGCCTGCTCGAGTTTAAAAAAATTCCCCCCTAAGTTGTTTATACGTCTCTCTGGATACCCCAGTGTACTCCCACACATCGGAGACATGGTGGTAGATTATTTGGCGCCTGTCTCCTCCCTAGCATGTGTGTGTTAAGTAGGCATGCGAGTTAGGGACCTTAGATTATAAGCTCCTTGAGTGCAGGGACTAATGTGACTGTTAAGTATGTAAAGTGCTGCATACCAAATTGTTGGGGATATATACATGCATGTAATACATATTAAATGAAAATGTTCCAATTATATGTAGTCAAGTACTGTACCCTTTATTTGTATTTTGTACTGCTCATTTAGATCTTACTTGCATGTTCCGCTGCCTATTTTGTCTACCTTTATTGTATTCTTCTAATTTTGTATCTGTATTTATTTCTAAATCCTAATAAGAATTCCTAATATAAATGTTTCACAACAGATAAAATAGTATTGCCCTGCTCTCTATAAACAGGGGTAGACTGAGTAACAAGACCATCACATGAAAAAGTAATTAACGAAATCATAGTTACAAATGGCTGTAAAATGCATCTTAGGTTTACTGTCAACTATCAGCTATAAAAGAAGTGTGTCATTTAGCAATTTGATATGTAACTTTTCAAACATGTATTAGGCAGCTAGCAAAGCTTAAAAAGACCAAACAATTGATGTGCAGGTGTGATGTGATCTAAGATTCTCTTCCCCCATGCTGTGCGCTCTCAGTGGGACCCACCTCAGCTCAGATCATTGATAGATATAGCATTCAGTAATTATCTTTTAATTTTATAATGTAACATTGTTACATTAAGATGAAAGGCTTTTCTTGTGGTCATGCCTTTAACTTAAAGTGTAGTTCCACTTTTGCAGTCAAATTTGAGAAAACCCCACTGTTTGTTTGTGTCCCTATTCATACAGCACACTGAAAAATAATTTAAACAATAATTCTCACCTTCAAGATGTTTTGTTGTAGCAGACAACATGGCTGATTCCAGTTTTTTTTCTGACCACCTTCACAGGGATCTGTCCTTATAGAAAGAGTGAAATTTGAGCATTGTGTTTCCTTTATTAACTTAATTAACATTTGGATGCAGAAGCCAGGGCTGTAATCCTTTAACCCCCTCATAGCCCCACCTCCCATTACAAAGAAGCAAAAGCAAGTAGAAATCTTATCCCTTAAGAAGCCAAGAAACCCTAACCCAAGTAAAAGCAATTTAGACTGCAAAAAGCATTTTTTAAATATTTTGTTTAACTTATGTCATGTGAACTGAAACGTGTAACATAGGGGCTTATCCCAATTTGGCTGCAAAAGTCGAAATACACTTTAAGCTGCAGAACATTTTTCTAAAGTTATCTGCTGCATATTCTTACCTATGTGACCCCTGATTAACATAAGTGTCCATAATTAATAGCTTTCTTCCACTTATTTTCTTAGCCAGTATTTGTGTCAGCCTTTACTCTATCACTTATTTTTTAGATTTTCATTTGTTCTTTGTAATATTAAATAATACACTTAACTTAAAAATAGAACTTTTTTTCACTTGCAAATATCTTCACAATCCTTTTTGTATCAGAAACACAAATTTTAGTCTCATGATACACAAAACAGATCTCACAAAAAAATTATAATTGTATTTTGTACCTAAAACATCAATAGGTGTTTAAAAACTATCACTGCTCAAAATGCTTTTTTTTTTTTTTTTTTTACTAACTTGCACATTTAAAAATGTATAGAACTATAAATAATAAATATTTATCAATAAACACTATAATAAATAATTCCAACAATATAACCAAACATTGCTCCATAACTCCAAACAATACACATAATGTAAGATTTATTGCCTAGTCAATAGGCAAATAGCTGATATTTGGAAATGTCTTTGGTCCAAAGAGTAAACAGCTACAGCAGCCCTAGGCCATGGCCTTATTGTCTATAAGAGATGAATTCAAAGACATTATTAGCTGGGTACAACTGCTAATAATACCTGAAGAACACAGCTTCCCAGACAAGCCTCTGTCACCGCCAGCATGCAGTAACAGTAGGTCAAGCAAAGGCATGGGGCAGCCATGTGTAGGCTCTGTGAAGCTTCAAAACACAGAGTGTGTCCATGCAAGCTGTCTGCCTGCTTCTTGCTGTTGCAGAGCCAAATCCTGCTCTGAGGTCTTTTGTAAAAATAGTAGTAATAATAATATTAATAAAAATAATAATTTAGATTGCAAAAATCATTGCAAAAATCTAAACTATTATTATTATTATTATTAATATTACAATTGCATAGTAGTTAGATAGTTTAAGTTTTGTGATTCTTTACCATGAATATTTATTTATTGAGTATGCAAAAGTCTATATTAACATAAAAATAATAAAACCATGCGTAACACAACCCATCTGCCACCTAGGCAGTATAGATGGCACAAGGATTGTTGCATGCATGTTTTTATTTATTTTCAGGTGTAAGGGCCCAGTCAAATCTTACCATGTTAATGCACACTTTAGTACCTCGAGATGCATTGCATTAGGCAGCCCAATCATTTTGAATTGGCTGTCAACACACAATAAAAAAAATGCATCTGTGCATTGTGGTGTGCTATAGCATACCATGTATGTGCATTGGCATGCAATTAAGTATGGATTGCATTGCATTAAAGCATGTTGTGCTGTGAGCAAACCGGGGAGGCAGGTGAGGCAGAGCCTCACCTAGAATTATGGAGGAAAAAGCTGTCAGCTTCATGTCTAAAGCTGACAGCTTTTTTTCCATTCAGATTGGCATCTAACAGGTTACACAGCAGGGAAATCCTCCCCACTGTGTAACCTGTCATGGACGGAGGGCCTCAGCACAGCAGTGAGGAGCAAGTGAGGGACAGGGAGGGTCCTCCTTTACACTAGCTTGGGGATGGGTTGGGGCGGGGCTTCTTCAGGAGGGGGTGGGGCTGTCAATTGCCTCACCCGGAACAAGAGGTACCGTACGTCACTGGTGCCTATCCATGGCAACATACTTCCCTCCCTGGTTATCGACGGAGTATTGTTACAAGAATGCAGGGGAAGTCTCTCTCTCTCTCTTTTTATTTGATTTGTACTGGTCCTGTGGGTGGGGAAATAGGGGCGGATCTAATCAAGGATATGCTGCCATGGATAGGCACCAGAAAAGGAAAATTACTGGTAAGTATGATACAATTTTCCGTTTTTTTTATTTTAGGAGAGCTACTTTTCAACTTTCACCTATACAGTGCAATCTGTTTACGTAGATCTTTAGTATGACAATAAGATATGACCAAGTCAGGTTTGCATGGACAGAAACTTGTGTTAAAGGCACAAGCAATAGGCTACAATGCCATTCAGAGTATTTTTGGGATCTGTAGATGAATGGAAAGATTTTTTTTCTTGCTATGTTAAAAAAATATAATTTATTTTCTTCATGGTTAGTCTGGATCAGGTTGGAGGGGCCTGAGCTACATTATTTCTTCCACCCCAAACCCATATACTTCTGCAGCAAAAGATCACTTACTTACAGTATAACCGTTATCAATTACCTGCTATTACAGAAGTGATCTATTGCTGCAGGTGCAGGCTAACACTGGATTGTCTTTGCTCCAATGAGTATTGCAGGTCACTGTGGTTATCAGTATTAAATAAACTTATGTGAACTAAATATCCAATATTTGTTCTTGTCAAATATATCACATTTTGCATATTCACTCTGTCACCTGCCATGGATTATTACCTGGTAGTGGTAGTTTCTTTCCTTTTGTAATTCCTGTACCAGTGTTCTTAACAATTATGATAGCTTGAAGCTTGAGACATCCATTTAATGTGTATATTCTTAGTGCAGAATTGTTGTTGTTGACACATATCAGCCATATCTCTTCCAGTGTGAATTTGAAAGTTAAAGAAAATTAGTTGAACTAAATTAAAGACTCTAAATGGAAGTTGGTGACAGGGCCTCCCTTTACAAATAATCTGCACATTTATTATTATTATTATTGAAATACTACAGACTTTGCTCCTTAACACACGAAACAATTTTGGCATGTCTGACCCAAGCTGCCACAGGTTGTTTTGAACGTAACTAGCAAGGTGCTAACTGACAAACCTCATTCGTATATCTCGTATACTTTGGTTTAGGTGGTTTAGTTACTTCTTTTGTGTTGTTTGTTATTTTGCAAACCCATGTATGTCATTAAAAGTTCCCTATCTTCTTAAAATAAACCTAACCTGGCGTAAAATGTTGCTAAGGTCAGGTCACAACAATAATGTAATACAGGCATTTTGTGGCATCTGCAAGTTTTAGAGTTCATTTTAAGATCAGTGCCCATGTCCCTTTGGATCCTAGGACAAGTCTGTAACAAGGCCCTGATTCTGCTTAACTTGAGATTAAGCTCATCATAGGCCAGATCAGATTTACTTTAAAGCAGGGTTCTCAAAGTACTGGCCCGTGGGCCAACTCCGGCCCGCGAGCCGGTACTATGTGGCCTGCAGCCAGCTGACAAGTCGGGCACGCGGTCACAAACCGTGTGCCCGACTTACGGGAGCAGCTACACGGTCTGCATCCGATGCAGACCGTAGAGCTGCTCCTGTCAACTCTGGCCGGAGCTCTGTCAGTTCTGAGCTCCGACCGAATGATGGATGATTAGTAAGGTCTGCACTAGACCTTACTAATTACCACTAGATCACCAGGGAATGATATGCCTCCTCCCTGCACAGATGCAAGCAGGTGAGGGGGCTTGGAAGAAAAGGAGGGAGGGGGGGGGTTTAATATGTGTTCTGGGGCACCATTCAAGTTAATAAACAGGTGACAGTCGCTGCATGTACACGTCTGCATCCCGCATGTAATCATATGTAATACGATTACATGCAGTTACAAAAACAATTGTGTATCCAGGGATAGTGATTGATTCTTAACTGCATGTAATCCTTTCACATATGATCACATGCAGTGTGCAGGCGTTTACATGCAGCAGCTGTCACCCGATCATTAATTTGAACCGGTTACAGTTGCCGCTTGCAACTTGTGCATACATTAAAACTGGTACCGTATATAGCAGCGGCCCCCACGGGACTAAAACATTTGTCCAGTGGCCCCTGACTAAATTGAGTTTGAGACCCCTGCTTTAAAGTGTATCTAAAAAAAATGTTTTTGTTAGTTTGTGGGTAGTGGTAAGGGGTTAGAACCTCTGTAAGGTTGTAAGGTTTTAATTGCTGTCTATATCCCCATTAGAAATATTTACTTTTATGGTTTGTTCTGGTGACCAATGTCATTGGAATTAAAATAAGGAAATGTAAGATTTTGAGTTGCCACCAGAACAGAAGTGATTGATTCTTAACTGCATGTAATCCTTTCACATATGATCACATGCAGTGTGCAGGCGTTTACATGCAGCAGCTGTCACCCGATCATTAATTTGAACCGGTTACAGTTGCCGCTTGCAACTTGTGCATACATTAAAACTGGTACCGTATATAGCAGCGGCCCCCACGGGACTAAAACATTTGTCCAGTGGCCCCTGACTAAATTGAGTTTGAGACCCCTGCTTTAAAGTGTATCTAAAAAAAATGTTTTTGTTAGTTTGTGGGTAGTGGTAAGGGGTTAGAACCTCTGTAAGGTTGTAAGGTTTTAATTGCTGTCTATATCCCCATTAGAAATATTTACTTTTATGGTTTGTTCTGGTGACCAATGTCATTGGAATTAAAATAAGGAAATGTAAGATTTTGAGTTGCCACCAGAACAGAAAAGGAGGTCTTTCAATATGGACATTTATTCCAGCAACGACTGCCTAAGATAGAATTTCCTTCACTTTGGTAAACCATTACCTACTCTAAAAAAAACCAAAAGGTTTTGACTTTAGGTATTCTTTAAAGCAGACCTTTAGCCCTTTTCACTAAAAATCACATAAGTATGCAGCTCTGCATGCTGACTTGAAATCATCTTACAGTCATTAGTTTTTCCACTTCCTGGTTCTATTCGGCATTAGTGATGCAGTCCATACCTTACAGTACATTACTAGGAAATCTCATCTGTAAACTGCTAAATCTCACGAGATCTCAGGGGAAAGGCATTTTTTCCCCTTAGATGATGTACATGGTCACATGACCTAGTCACATGTGCCAGAGTTCCAGGAAGTAAAGGGAGATGGATTAATCTGACCTTAGTAAAAATGGCCACTGTGAGAAGAAAGCGGAGGATAAGAAAAATAAGGTATGCAAAGAGTACAAAGCCTGCAATTATCTAGACGTATCTGTTTATAGATTGTCATTAATAAACATTTCTAAAGGTGTCTTTGTTGTTATTTTTAAGATCTGGGTAAAGTTACCAAGTGCGTTTATGTATATCTTAAGAGATTGATTTGATCAATACAATGTAACTTTTAATGTTGTAATCTATCTTAACATATTACTCATTCTTTTCAGGGCAGGCACAGCTCTAATTTGGTAGCAGATATTAGACATGTGCAATTCGTTTCGTTCCGAATCGAAATTCGGACGAATTTTCGGAAATTCGGACATTCGGATGTATCCGAATTCCGAATTACAGACATAACGAATGCAAACGAATCCGAATTTCCATTTCCGAAATTCGGTTGCGTTAGTACGAACGTTCGTTTCGTTTTCTGTTCTTATTCGTTTCTTATTCGTTTCGTTCGTTTGCAGCAAAAGTGACATTTGAGGGGGAAAAAATATTTTTCTCCTTCTCTAATGTCACTTTGCTCCAACGAACGAAACGAATAAGAACAGAAAACGAATCGAACGTTCGTACTAACGCTACCGAATTTCGTCCGAATCCGAATTCCGAATCCGAATTGACTTTCACACCCGAATCCTGAAAAACGAAATAACACAAATCCGAATTTAAAACGAAACAAATTTTTTGGCAGTGCACATGTCTAGCAGATATTAACACTTATACCCATCTTTCTCAGGGTAAAATTTAAATTAACCACTTGAAGTCCGCGGTTTTTGGACTTTCTGTCCAGGCCATTTTTCAGTATTCAGCCCTGCGGTACTTTGACATTTATTCAGTCATACAACGCTGTACTGAAATTAATTTTATACCATTTTTGGGGACAGATAGAGCTTTCTTTTGGTGGTATTTATTCACCACTAGGGGTTTTATTTTTTACTATATTAAGGAAAAATTACCGAAAATGAAAAAATAACTGTTTCCCCTATATTAAATAATAAAACATTTATTATTGCCCAATTTTTGGGTAAAATATAAAAGGCGGTGTCACGTCGGGTAATAAGACACCAAATATGTCAACCCATAAAATTGCGTGTGCGCGCGAAACCTTAAAAAACTACAATACCCAAAATTGGCCATAGGCGATGCTTTAAAAGCTTTTATCGCTCATCAGTTCTGTGTTATCAGTGATTGATGGCCCTTGAATTATTGCTCTCACTCCGACGTTCTATGTGCGTAAACTAGGGATGCACAGATACTTTTCGAGTACCAGTGCAGATACTTGGCATTTTCATGAGAACTACCAGGGTTGCAGCGCTTGCAGCTGGGACCTAGCTCTGGCGCTCCACCGCTGTCCTGAAATCATTAGTCTGTATTGTTTTAGAAAAACTGTCACATGACAATAAACAAAAATGTATCAGTACTCGTACTTGTAAGTACTCAGCAAGTATCAGTACTCGTACTCGCAAAACTGGTGCATCCCTTTATTTATATTTATAAAAACAAAATCGTACATTAAAACAGAGATGTACAAATCCCAGGAGCTCTGTGTGGTCAAATGACAGCTGCCTCCTAATTTTTTAATTTTCCTCTAGTCTAGTCTTGGAGCTCAAAAGTATCGGTACATGTACTTGTACTTGTACCGAGTACTGTACTTGGTATCTGTGCAACCCTAGCTTAAACGTAGTGGTGGGGGACTTAAACATTTTTTTGTTTTAAAATATGTGACTTTTATTATTTTTTTTAACTTTTTTAAAAATTTTTTTTACACTTAATGTTATTGCTATTATTGCTATCAAATAGGGGGATAGCAATCCCCCTATATAATAGCAAAGGCACACTGACAGGTCCTCTTTATGGAGACATTAGGGGTTTCTAAGACCCCTAGAGTCACCTGGGGACCCCCAAAGAATCTGATGAAGCAGAGGTCTGCTTCATCAGCTACTTCTCTCTGGCAATAGCAGCTTGACAGGACTGACAGGTGAATGCAGAAGTGATGTATTACACATTACTTCCGCATTCACAGTATGGAGGGAGATCAGCACATGCTGATCTTCCTCCCATACTCCTCCTGACACCCTCCCGAGCAGGTCCCGGGCCGCAGATGGGGTAGCGGATCCTGGGATATGCCGATCGTTTGTATGTCAAACAGCCAGTAACGGCTCTGCTGAGCGTGCAAGTTTTTTCTGCCTGTGCGCGCGCAATAGCAGAGAAAAAAAGCCGTCTATTTACAGCAACCTGCCCATGTGAGTTTGCCGTCCATTTTTTCACAACGGGCGAATGGCAACGGGTTAAGAAGATACAGAAAAAAATATGAAAGAAAATGCATTTCCATGTGATTTTCCCAATTACATGGAAACTGATGGTCTTTTATGCAATGTATAAAAACTATATTTTTTTAATTTTAGGAGAGCTACTTTTCACCTTTCAACTTCACAGTGCAATCTGTTTACGTAGATCTTTAGTGTGACAATAAGATATGATCAAGTCAGGTTTGCATGGACAGAAACTTGTGTTAAACGCACAAGCAATAGGCTACAATGCCATTCAGAGTATTTTTGGGATCTGTAGATGAATAGGAAGATTTTTTTTTCTTGCAATGTTAAAAAAATATCATTTATTTTCTTCATGGTTAGTCTGGATCAGGTTGGAGGGGCCTGAGCTACATTATTTCTTCCACCCCAAACCCATATACTTCTGCAGCAAAAGATCACTTACTTACAGTATAACCGTTATCAATTACCTGCTATTACAGAAGTCATCTATTGCTGCAGGAGCAGGCTAACACTGGATTATCGGTGCTCCAATGAGTATTAGAGGTCACTGTGGCTTTCCAGTATTAAATAAACTTATGTGAACTAAATATCCAATATTTGTTCTTGTCAAATATATTGCATATTTACTCTGTCACCTTCCATGGATTGCTACCTGGCAGTGGTAGTTTCTTTCCCTTTGTAATTCATGTACCGGTGTTCTTAACAATTATGATAGCTTGAAGCTTGAGACATCCATTCAATGTGTATATTGTTAGTGCAGAATTGTCGTTGTTGACACATATCAGCCATATCTCTTCCAGTGTGAATTTGAAAGTTAAAGAAAATTAATTGAACTAAATTAAAGACTATATGGTAGCTGGGGGAATATGGACAACTCAAATATTACAGACAATTTCATATATAAGGCTCACTGTATTTGACCCTAATAAAACTCAAAAAAACTTTACTTAAAACCTTACCTTAAAAAGTGATCTACAAGCTGCACAAGTTTATATAAATAAAACAATAACATTGTCATAAAGGGAATAAAATAAATGTTACAGACAAAAACATACATGCAAATCAATTATTGCATTTATAATACTGTAAGCAACCAGAGCTGTAACATTAGAAAACAAACATTGAAATGGCTCTCTTTCAGCTAGATAAATTATAGTAGCAGAGTGTTGCAGTTGTCATCCATTTGCTTTTATGAATGGTTGTAGCAGCAGACTTGGTTTTCCTAAAATAAAACCAAATGTTGGATCTTGCATCTGCAGTGTACCTGTGGATCAGTTATTCACCTTTTTGGGAGAGGGAGTTTTAAATCCACAGGTTAACCACTTGATATTTTAGCAGTTTAGAACACTACAGACAGAAAGCAGTGGCCTAGACACTGCAGGCTGATCAGATTTCTGAAGACCTTGACTTCGTCTGTTTACTCCGGGGGGGTAGGTTCATATGGAGGTAATAGTATATTCATCTTTTTTCAAAGATCTGCATAGTAATTACTGAAAAACACAAAATTAACCATCATATAATATATTAACTACTTTTTCAAGCATTTAATGTAAAAAAGTAATTGTTACCAA
Organism: Nanorana parkeri; assembly: GCF_000935625.1. Taxonomy (NCBI): domain Eukaryota; kingdom Metazoa; phylum Chordata; class Amphibia; order Anura; family Dicroglossidae; genus Nanorana; species Nanorana parkeri. The sequence goes on from NW_017307104.1 coordinate 415,195, forward strand.
GGTTACACATGTCAATCTAAAGAACAAATGGGAAAATGTCAGAGTTGTCTATATGCTGCAACCAAAAATATTTTACAGTCACATAGTCAATTTTACAAATAGAAAAAACTCCTTTTTACAGGCTGTTGTCAATAGACCATGCCCTCTGTGTCCTAGCTGCATATAATTCACATTCCACCCCTAATGTCAGAACAATGGAGAACAGATAACTAGCTTAATGTGCCCATAGACATTAAAGAGGAACTTTGGCCACCAATTTAATGTTTCCCAAAACAGGTACTTTTAAGGCATGTCAATTGTGAGGGTTGCCAGTATGCTTCTTTCTGCTCTCGACATGAATTTCAAGCCCTCAAATGTCTGGTGTCATAGTTGAGCACATGTACAGCACCATGGCAACTGCAATCCATATAGAGGCTTAGATGGCACCTTCCTTGGCTGTGAGGGATAGGAGGTTGTAGTTTCACTTTATAGCAATTTAGCCAGGATGGAAAATCCATATGAAAACTATTCCAAAGGACAACATCTTACCTTTTGACCTTTGTATATAAGCTCGATTTCCACATGCTTTTATTCTACCGACTTTTTGTAAGTACAGCCTAAAGCTGCGTGTTTTATTATTAAATTACATTTTTACACTATGGAGGCGCCCTTTTTCGTTTTTGTTTCTCAGATTGGCAGTCTATTTGACCTATGGGAGCTGCCTCTTCAGTGTTTCTAATATTTGAGCTGGCCATTTCGCAGTTGGACGCGCCAGTGTCGTTTTTGTTGCTTTGTTTATAACCACTCGGCTGAAAAGAGACCAAAGTTCTGAGCTATAAACGGGAAATGTAAGGTTTATTCTGAAATTATCATATAACTTTTTATATTCCACAGATGTGGTGTGAATTGGATAATGGTAGAGGTTAAAGGGTTATCTTGCTTCATAAATCAGTACCAAATTTCTGTATACTTTTATTAGAAAATGTTCTATAATTTAATATAGGGGAAAGTTGTTTTTAAAAAAATAAATTTTCGGTAATGTTTCCTTAATATAGTAAAAAATAAAACCCCCAGTGGTGATTAAATACCACCAAAAGAAAGCTCTATGTGTCCCTAAAAAATGGTATAAAATTAATTTTAGTACAGCGTTGCATGACGGAATAAAGCGTTTAACGTGGTTACATTCATGATTGATTTTTTCGACCATATTGATGAAAAAAATCAAGGAGCTCGATCAAAAATTTTTCAAGATCAAGAATGAATGAAATTCTAACCGTGAATGTGGTTTTCATTTAAGAAACCCCATTCGTTCCAAAACTGAATGTTAACATCAAACAAAAGTTTTAACAACATTCTACAAATCTCTCATAGCATTATCGAGTGTTCTAATGGAATTTTTTTTCATGAAAGTTCGTTTGAAAATCTGCCAGTGTATGGCCAGCTTTAGTCAGGTTTTATTACCATCGGAGGACACATTGGATATTTTCACTTTCTGTCTGTTAAAAAGGATATCACCTAGAAAGAAAATGAGGAAAACTCTTCTAATAACAGCATTTTCTTAAAAGTAGGGAATAGTAGAACCTATGTCAGATTTTTATTGTTGTGCGTTTCCCTGTTGTAGATTTTCCCTCACTTTTGGTCTGGTAAAAGGATGTTCCCAGAACAGAATGCGAGGGGAAATGTCTCAAAAGCAGTAAAACCCGACAGGCTTCTGCTCATTTTATCTAAAACTAAAAAGCAAAAGTTTGGGGTATAGATACACTTTAAAAACATCACAAACCATTGCTTTAATTGGGGAGTGGCATCTTATGATAGTTAGAGGTGCGTTATTCAGGTCTAAAGTCTGTGGTTAACAGACTTTGTTGGTGGTCAGACAAGCTCTAACAGTGTAGTTAATGAATGCCTTTTGACAATTATTTTTAAAAAAAAAAAGTTTTTTTTTTTGCTATACCCCACTCAGGCCAAAAACAACAATCTATTATTTTTAATAATTATTATCATTAATAATAATATTATTATAAACAATCATTCAATTCAATAGCATAGCAAGGGCATTCCTAACTTGATCTGGAACCCCAGACAGTAGTAGTAAAGCTCCTTGCAATGGCTGACAGCAGGAGACACAGAAAAACATATTGCTACAGGGGAGCACCTAATCCAACTGGCAAATAACTCTGAGCAATGGTTGTAAAAAAATTAAAACAAGTTTGGAAAAAGCCTCAATTGCTCCACATTGAATTTAGTTTAATTAAGTGGCAAATTCTAGGTATTAGTCCCTTATGAGGTTTACCCATCTTGGTATAATTTACTTAGGGTTGTAAGCTTTACATGTTTCTCAAGCATTAACAGATATAAACAGTAAGATATAGCCCACTGATATGGTCAATTTTAAAGTTGTAACTTCTTAAATGTTTAAGCAGTATATATTTCTTTACATGATGGGGTTACATAAACAGACCATGACTCTGACTTACTCTTAATGATCTTAAAGTAAACCATGCATTTGCTCCTGCTGCACATTGCTCCTTCTTTAGGTCACTGTTCTCTAGCAAACCCTAAACAGCAGCTAAGAAAACTCAGACTGGAAATCTGACATTTGAAGGTAAAGCTGAATCTCACTATTTTTCTGGTAACAATGATATCATTCCTACTTTCTCTGTAGGCTGGAACTATTTTTTTTTTTTGCTTTTCGATAAGGTCAACCAATAGAAGAATAAAACAATGCAACTAGTTGAGCACAAGATGAGAAAATTGGACACCATTCAGCACAAAGTATGTAGGCATACCCCCTACCCCCTACACTTCCCATCAGGGCAGAGAGTGATGGGAGAACTCTCTTGCATGGTCAAAGTGTCTGCAATAAAATAAGTTTTCCTGGTGCCTTCATGGCAGCATGCAAACGATAAGCTCTGCCCCTTAGCCCTACCCACAGGACCAGTAAAAATCTATAAAAAGAGAGAGAGACTCCCCCTGCACTCTCTTTTTTTTCCTTTTGTCTATACCTGAGACTAGTTATGTCGTCCCTACCTCTGGGTCATGAAGTGACGCAGGGCTGCCTGGGTTCAGCCTCTCCCAGGTGTGGTCCCGGCTCCTCGGATGCTAAATGCGCCTTTAGGACTGGGAGACCCTTCTGGCAGTTCTTGGGGGTGCGTGGTGTCCTGCATATATCCTGAATAGGATTACAAGCGGTGTGGTGGTGAGCAACAGGGCTATTGTACAGGAGCCCAGATAGGGATCTGTTTCTTGCTTTTTTTTCTTCTTCTTATTGTTAAATCTTTCTTTTGCCTCCTTTTTCCACGGTCCTCACCTCCCGACTTTTGGTGCCTCTCCTGGGTCATCCATGGCTCTACTTCTCAGCATGGAGCTGTGGGGACCCGTCTCTGCAGCTGCCCTGGTCCTCTTAGGTGCGGTGCCCGCTCTTTCCGGCTGTTTTACCGGAGAGTGGGTGATGTTGCTGTGCCCACGCCGTCGCCAATTGCGCATGTGCCGCCCGCAACTGAGGCCACAACCGCCATCTTTGTTATGGGCGAGATTGCCCTTTTTTGCAATTTTAAAGAGGAGGGGGCAGATTTTTTGAGGGGGTTAATTGGGATCCGTATATAGACGAGTGAGGCCGGCATAGCAGTCCTTTGGCCTTCAGAGCCTGGATCTCGTTTATTGCTGTCGCGTATTTCTGGAGTTTTTTCTTCAGCCTTCACTGCAGATCCCTGCCTGATAGTCGCTTCCTTCCTTCGGCAGGAGCCGTTCACCACGATTGCAAGAACAGCCATCCGCTTTAAGGAAGGGACCACCGAACGCGTGAGTAAAAAAAAAAAGAAGAAGAGTGCTTTTTGGCTGATATGTAGGTGGCCGCCGGATGTGGTGAGAGCTGTGGCAACCTCGTGGGCTTCACGGGCCAGGGTTCTGATCGGACCCATTTGCAAGGCGGCTAGTTGGTCCTCCCATCATGCCTTTTTCAGGCTTTACGGGATTGATCCGGGCCTTCTGACGACAGTGGATTTTGGATGACGGACTGTCCAGGCGTCTTTTGCTCAATGGAATGTCTTCTTTGGCATCACTTTTGCCCACCCTGTCAGCTTGTTATTTATTGTTTGTATGCTGCCATGAAGGCACCAGGAAAATGGAAAATTGTATCATACTTACCAGTAATTTTCCTTTCCTGGTGCCAATCGATGGCAGCATACTTCCCACCCTGTTTGTCGACGCACAGTTACAAGAATGCAGGGGGAGTCTCGCTCTCTTTTTTATAGATTGTTACTGGTCCTGTGGTAGGGATAAGGGGCGGAGCTTAAGTGTGATACAATTTTCCGTTTTTGTTTCAGTAAAAAAAAAAGGGAAGCAATAACCCTGTCATGTTTTATTGCTGTCTTCGGTTCACTTAAGTTCAGCCGAACAGCCTCAGAGCATTCGGCTGAGCCAAAGTGAAGAACAGAAAGTGAGCGAGCGCCACCCGCCATACCAGGCCACATGCCCTCGCCATTGGGAGGGTGCTTTTTCAGGGGTCCTCCCTGGAAAAGCACTTTGTCCCCATGCCAATGGTGACGAGGGCCTCTTCCCCACAATCCTGACCTGGTGGTTGTGGGGGGGTCTGCGGTAAAGGGGGATTATTTTACCTCTACTCATTCACTAAAGGGTTAACAAAAAAGTAAATAAAGAGACCAGACTTGTAGAAAAAATACTAATTGAACAAAAAACAGTCAAAGTTTTTAACTAATCCTTTAATTAAAAAAAAAAAAAAACAATGAAAAACAAATATCCTACGAGGTAATCCAAGGTCAATCACGTTGTCCAGTGATATCCACGATGCCGCTGACTCATCGAAATAAAAAAAAAAAAACCCAATGCCCGATGACCCGATGAACTCCCGCCGCAAAATTAAATTGACAGGTGCTGGCCGAATGACAACAAATGGGCAGAGTCAGCCATGATGTCACAGCTGGCTCAACCCATGTGTTGTCAGGTCATTTGAGGACAGTGGCCTGTCACTGCATGACAATAAATCGGCGGAGCCAGCCTTGACATCAAGGATCCCAGAAAATTCATATATTAAAGCGATTAACTGATCCTTCAAACGAACTGGAACAGGTAATTTCCTGGGTACTGAGGTTAAGTCAAAGGAAGCAGGAAGTTACCTGTTCCAGTTAGTTTGAAGGATCGGTTGATGGTTTTTATATATGAATGGCATTTGCTTTCTAGAATCTGTGGTAGTGTTTTTAACCATTTTAATAAAAAAACCTATCTTTGCATACTACACTATTTGCTTGTTATCTTCTCTTGGGAACGGGATTCCTCTCGTGAGCGGCATTGGCCAGAAGTATTCCGTAAAGAGGATTAGTGATGGGTCATGAGCCATTACCCCATCGAGGACGGGAGGAAGATTACTCACCATTATTACTTTATCACCTTATCACCTTATTGACCATTGTTTTTACATGGTCACAGATATCTGGTGAGTGCATTGTATGTCTCACAGGCACCTGGGATCTGGGAGCACTACTGATACAAGGAGGACTTTTCACTTTATATTTATTTGTTTATGCACATCAGCTCTTTGGCTTTATAAACACATGCAAGTTGTGGACTGCATTTATTAGCACTGCAGAAGTTTTAATTAGGAGATTGATGTATGAACATTATTGGCCATATAGTATTTATTTGGCAAAATATCTTTTCATTATTTCACTATTTATCTATTTGTGATACAAATTGTGGATATCTATTGATGTGATTTTACTTATGTATAGGGATTGATATATTTATTAGTGCGGCGCATATCTTCTGATTTTTTTTCTATACCCTATTGAATGGGGTAGAGCTCTGTTGACTTCCATAATTGAATCATGTGCAAGCAAAATACTGTTTTTTTTATTCACTTTGCTCATGATTAGACATGCCTTGCAGAGTATATTTTCACCACATTCACTAAGCTAAGAGAAAATTCCCTTGCAAAGACAAAGTACTTTGCAAGGGAAAAGTACTTGTTACTTTAAAACAAAGTAACAAAATTGCAGCACAATTAAAGTTGCAGGTACCTAGATGTACCTGCCCACACATGAAGTAGCCTCAAAAAGCAGATAGGGCGGAATGCCGGGCCAATCTGACAGGCAAAGCCCAACAGATCTGGGTTCTGTGTTGGAGCTTTGCCTGCGAGGTTGGTCTGGAATTTGGCCATATCTGCAGGCACTTCTAGCTGCCGGCACTTTGTTTCTGCAGCAGTTTTTTTTTTTTTTTTTATCTTAAAGACAGATATCTTCTGTTTAAGCATATGGCCAAAGTAGGAAGCATACACCCCTTTTAAAACAATAAACCAAAAGCTAAATGAATCATTGGCATTTTAGTTATTTACATTCAAGACAGTAAAATAAATTCTAAGATTTATAAATGGAAACTGCATTCTTCAAATTATAACATTAGTTTAAGATCCTTTTAACATACAAATGTAACTTTATTAAAAATGAACCAGTGACAAATCTAATTAAGGCAACAATCAATTTGCCATTGTTATTGCTTTAATAATTTAATGTGGCAGTGTGCACATGCACCATTTCTTAAGTAACTTACTGTGTCTGTTTCTTCATCTGAGATGGGCTGGATCTGTGTGTTAGCGTGGAGAGGGGAATACACCCAGCTCTGTTCATCTGGAGGCTAAGCAATGCAAACCAGGTAAGGATGGAAGCACCAAGGAAAAAAGGAAAATAAATACAGGATATAGAAAAGTAATACAACAAATTAAATCACACATTTGTGGATTATACTGTAAACAAAAGTCTGCACTACCATGGATGAAAAGCTTTTAGAGAAATAGAGGGGGACCCAAAGAGAGAGATGGTGACAGAGAGAAGGAAGAGAAAGTGAGAGAAAGAGAGGGGGCAAAAATAGATAGGGTGGGCATAGAGAGAGGGAAGGAGAAAGAGAGAGGCAAAGGGTTAAAAGGGAAAAAGAAGAGTAGGAAGACCGAGAGATGGGGGGATAGTAAAAAAAAGAGAGAAGGGCAGAGGGCAGTGGTTTAGAGAGTAAATTACATTTTACTAATGGAAGACCTGACAGTCTCCCTATATGGTAGACAAGAGAGTTTTCATACAGTCTGGTTTGCGTGGATCAGTTACACCACCTCTCAAGATTACCAGGTGGCTATGACGTTATAGGTGGACTTACTTTTTAAAGCTCGCCCTTTATGTCTCATTTTTTAAGCCTCTTTTTCTACCTTCTTCTCTGTAACTTTCCCCCACCCCCCTTTTTCCCCTTTCCTATCCACTGATCCCCTCATACCCTCTCCTAAAGTTGACCTTTAGGAGAGGGTATGAGGGACACGTGGAAAAATTACATGCGATGCAACATGCCAATGTGGACCCTCTCTTTATGTAATATATGTATGATGTGGGGACATACTGTGATGTTGGTTTTCTGATTATGTACTGATGTTGAACCATACCATACATATGCATTGTGTTCTGTTCTCCTTGTGTTTTACATTAAAACAAAGAAATAACAATGACACCATGATAGCTATAGATTCAACTTTAGAATGTGTACAAGCAAGCAAAATTAGTCAGCCAACAATGACATTTATACAAACATAAAACATTGTTTGCACCAACTGTCAGGAAATGTCATATAATCATACACCTATATATTTATAAATAGGGTATTATTTTAATGACATTATGATAAATGTGTTTATACTGAACAAGAAACCTTGTTGTTTGGCAGTAGCTAACTCTAAAAATATATCTTATGTAATCTTGCTTCTCCTTTTTAAAAATTAAATGCATGTGAGTTTATATAAATATGTCCTGTATTTCAGCAGGATTTGTGAAATAATATGGTACATATATTTTTGGAGCTGACCATTAAAGGACATCATACTTACATTTACGATATTAAGTATAACAAGTATAAGAAACAAACATTTTTGATATACAAAAAGAAAAAAATTGCTTTAAACTGACCACATGGGCTTAAACTGAGTGAACACTGCATTGCTTCAATGCATTAGTAGTACTCACTCACAGAATCAATGGATGAAGTGGCAGAGTACATCTGACAGGGTTGGGGAGAATACACCCAATATCGCCCATCGGTGAACTGGTTGAAAGATGGGATGAACCAAACAAAGACATCACAAAGAATGAAGAGAATGAGAGAAAGTAATAAAAGTAGATGAACTGTCTCAAGAAACAGAGAAAGTGTGAAACAATTAGGACATATGTTAGGATATGTGAAAACTATTGATATTAATAAAAAAAACGTTCTCCTATAGGGACTAAGGTGGTCATTGGCAGAAGAAAAACACAATTATGTATACCACTGTTAAATAACACAACCATAAACCACAAAAAAAGTACAACTAACAATTTTTTGGTATTTGAATTTTTTTTTTTTTAAGTTTGGAATATGTGGAAACATTGCTGAAAGTTAGAATAGTATGCATATTTCAAACAAAGAAGAGGAACTGAATGCGGAGGAGAAAGATGTAGACACTATTCCGGTTCAGTCATCACTTGTGACAGAACCAGAAGGGCAAAATATGTTGAAAAATTACCAATATTCATAAGCTACTAAAAAAAAAAACCCAGCAGGCATCAGCCACAATTACTATGTTGGGTAAGATGAGAGAGCAACTTCATAAGCCTTGTCACAAAGAACAAATAGAGGAAAACAACATCACCAGTTTGCTGAGCTCATTTGAAGCATTTTAGCATAACCCATAAACCAAAATCCTTTACCACAAACAGAACAATTTCCCAAAAAATTAAGCTTTTTTTGAAAAAAGACAGAAGTAGCTGGATTGGAAAGTCAACTGACTCTCCAATCCAGCTACTTCTGTCTTTTTTCAAAAAGCTTCATTTTGTGGGGAAATTGTTCTGTTTATGTAGCCTGCAAGACAATGGGGGTAATAGCAGAGGTTTTTCAGTTTGCAAGGAGAACATCAAGTTGGTGTGTAACCTCAGGACCCACATTTATCCTCGGTTATTAAGTCGCGCTGCAATTCCGCACAGCATTGCGGTACTGGACGGGGAGGGAAAATGGCAAATTGGGCCCAATTTGGACATTTTCACTTAGGGTTGTACTCACTTTTGTTGCCAGCGGTTGAGACATTATTGGCTGTGTGTTGAGTTATTTTGAGGGGACAGCAAATGTACACAGATATACAAGCTGTACACTCACTACTTTACATTGTAGCAAAGTGTCATTTCTTCTGTGTCGTCACATGAAATTATATCATAAAATATTTACAAAAATGTGAGGGGTGTATTCACTTGTGTGAGATACTGTATGCGACTCACAGGGATACTACTGCCAGGAAGTAGATCAATGGGACAGTCGTAGGTCCGATGTAGTGGTAAAACATCTGCCTTCTTTTTGCTGAACACATCGGAGAAGTCCTGGTATGGTGGGGGTAACTGATCTGTCGACAGTTTAAGAATTGGATTGGTAGGGTAACATGTTTGAAGACAATATGAAGGCGTTAGTTCCAGTGAACTATTGTTCCATTGGAAAGCTGGTTGATGAAGTATCAGCCAAGGTAGTCCCAGAACAATGGGGAACAGAGGTGAAGGAATGACACCAAAGGTGATATATTCCACATGGTTGTCTGAAGTGGTCGTTAGTAATGGTTGGGTTTGATAAGCAATAACACCTGGCTCGATCGTATGAAGAGCCAGGGATTCATGAAATTATTAATTTCAGTTGTTTTTTTGTAAAAGAGTCCCATTCAGATTGTTTTTTGTCATCTATATTCTATTGGTGTTTCACTCAAATTTCCAATCCGTCTTAACCACCTTCCGTCCATGGCCATTTGTGAACGGCCGGACGGGAGTCTGCTAGGAGCGGGAGGACGTCTTAAGACGTCCTGCCCATTCCGCCTCTCGTGTGCGGCGCTCAGCGCGCACATGAGAGGGAAAACTGTGAGCATGCAGGTGAGACGCCCGATCGCTTGCAGGAGCTGTGGGTGTGCGCCCCCCCGTACCTATGTCCGCTGTCTCCTCGCCGCCGCTGCCGGTCCCGTAATCCGCTGTGGCCAGTGCAGCTGGGACCGGCACGGCGACGCTCTAACAGCAGAACAAAGGGAGATCATTACTCGATCTCCCTTTGATCTCTTTTCCTGTCCCCAAATGCAGGAAGTGATGTATATTACATCACTTCCTGCATTCAGTGTCACTCTCCGGTGCAGAACACCGGAGAGAAGCTGATGAAGCAGATCTCTGCTTCATCAGCTTCTGTGGGGGTCCCTAGGTGACATCAGAGGTCTTGGAGACCCCTGATGTCTCCATAAAGAGGACCTGTTTGGTGAACTGGCTATTACATAGGGGATTTTTTAGTCCCCTATGTGATAGCAATAAAGTTAAGTCTAAAAAAAAATAAAAATTAAAGCATAAAAAAATAAAGAAGCTAAAAAAATATTCACAAATAATAATAAAAAAACAACACAAAAAATGTTTTAAAGTCCCCCACCCTTCATACACACGCAAACATGCATCGGGTGCGCCTATGTACGAAAACCACGATTGCGCCCATTATGCAGCACGTTACATATCGCCGCAAACGTCGCAATGAGTGCAATAATTTTAGGGCCATCAATCACTGATAACACTAAACTGATGAGCGGTAAAAACTTTTAAAGCATCGCCTATGGCCAATTTTGGTTGCGGTCATTTTCTGCGATTTCGCGGGCGCGCGCAATTTTAAAGCTTGACATGTTTAGTATCTATTTACCCGACGTGACCCCGTCTTTTATATTGTACCAAAAAATTGGGGTGATAATAAATGTTTCATAACATTTTATAGGGAAACATGTTTTTTTTTCAAAATTTAGGGTACTTTTTTTGTTATATAGTAAAAAATAAAAACCCCAGTGGTAATTAAATACCACCAAAAGCAAGCTCTATCTGTCCCCAAAAAATGGTATGAAATTCGTTTCAGTACAGCGATGCATGACGGAATAAACGTCAGTCAAAGTACCGCAGCGCTGAATACTGAAAAATGGCCTGGTCAGGAAGGGGGTGAAACATCATGGTCTTCAAGTGGTTAAAAAATAGTCAATATTAAGCAGAAAAAAGAATTTACATAATGCAATTTTTTTAAAATGACAGTGTAGATTTATTTAATATTAATGATACAGTGTGTATTTTCCCATATTTGGTAACATATATTTATGGGATACAGTTTGGATTGGAATTCTGAGTGTAGGCACCGATTTAATTATTGTATAGCATTTGTAAGCATGATTACAAGTATTTAACTTTAAAATACATTGAGAAATGGATATATTATGTATCAGATTGTAAAAAATGGAGCGCAAGTCCAATAAGTGTTTATTGAAGGTTTTACACAAACAGACGTACATACATTCACAGAGCATAGCATCCCAACATGTTAGCTAGCCCGAAACAGCATGGATTTGTAAGAGAAGAACATGTTTCCTAACGTAGCATGTGACAATGGCATACCCAGGTGCAAGGCCCACTTAAGTTTTCACGTCAGTTCAGTAAATAAACAAGTATTAACATTCATGTCAGGAGCATTGCAATAATTCAGCCTCCATAACGGAAGCAATCATATTAACCAACATTAATGGAAGGGTACATTGGCCCATGCCAGCCATCTTATAGTATTGAAATACCAGTAGAGCAAGAGTATACAATACTCCCAATGTGTACCATTGGAAACAAAACATCTTATAAAAATGGAAGGTACAAGAACCAGGTAGAGACATAGAAACTTAGAAAGACTCAAGTACAAAAATACAGATAGTAGGATAGTAGTAGAAGGATGAAAGGGAAACAGGAGGACAAGGAAGGGTCAGGGGAAGGAAAGGACATCTCGCAGCGGTGGGGTCTTGCAGGACAAGAGCCCACACTGATGAACACAGAGGCGTTCCCCCCCACCCCCCACAGCGCCACTGAACCTCACGGCAGTTAGGAGAGGATATCATTCGAGAACCCAGCCGAGGCCCGAGAGTCGAGCCACACGGACCATGTGACAGTGTATTTGGTACCCTGGTCATGTTCATCAGCCATCAATCGTTCCAAGTCCGCAATATGGTCCATTTCCAAAGCCCATTCCGCCAAGGTGGGGATAACTGGCGTACACCAGTGGCGGGGGATGAACGCTCTAGCCGCTGTCAGAAAGTGTCGCAAGAGTCCCCTTTTTACAGATTTCAGGGAGCCTAGTATCATATTTAACAGGGCAATCTTGGGGTCATTAGGGGTCACGGAACCCGTCACTCTGTGGTAAACATCCAGTATCTTTTGCCAGAATTCCTTTATCGGAGGGCAACTCCACCAGATGTGAGTCATATGGCCCGTGGAGGCTTGGCAACGCCAACAAGAGTCTGGTACCTGTGGATAGTAGCTGTGCAGCACCGTAGGGCATCTATACCATCTGGTTAGAATTTTTAGGTTTTTCTCATGAGCCTTACTGGCGATGGAAAGAGAGTGTGAGAGAACTCAAGATCTCTCCCATTCCTCCTCGCTGATAGGGAGGTTCAGTTCACTCTCCCACTTCGGGGCATAACCCGGACGCCCTGGGGAGGAGAGGGCGGAGAGGAGAGAATAAAGTATCGAGATGGTGTGGGAAGGGGGAGAGGACTGCATGAGGAGGGAGTCAAAGGCAGTAGGTTCCGCTTCCAGAGCCTCAGGCTGAGGGAAGGAGGACACAAAGGAATGAAATTGCCAGCCACATATGTCCGACTGGGGAATCTGACGTGCTTTCTCGCATGGCCACCACCAATCTTCTATGGGAGTCCTTAGTCCAGCGCCCAAAAGAACATCCACGTAGAGCCGGGGGAAAGGCTGGATTGTTGAAAAGCCGGGTCATGGGCCCAACATAAGAGGAGATTCCACAGTGTGAAATCCACCTATCCCATAAGCGCAATGCATGAAGAGTCAGAATAGAGGGGGTTGAGGGCATAGTACGAGAAGCTGGGGGAATCCATGGAAGTTCCTTTAGATCCGAATCTGCGATCGCCCCTTCAATCAGAACCCACTGTTTGTCAGTAGCCCTACGGAACCAATCAGAGATGTGAATACGAGCGATGCCGCGTGGTAGATCCATATGTCAGGAGCCACCGCACCCCCTTTGTGTTTAGGCAAAAGGTAAGGTTTTGTAGCTCACCCGAGGACATGACGACCCCCAGATGAAGGTTGTGAAGATTCGTTGTAGGTTTTTGAGAAAGGACGATGGGGGGAGAATCGGCAGTGCCTGGAAAAGGTACAAAAATCTGGGGACAACATCCATTTTAAGAACATTAATCCTGCCCAACCAGGAGATGTTTTTCCGATCATACCCTGTCAAGTCTAGAGAGGTTCTCCAGAGGAGAAGGTCGTAGTTCAGGGCGAACAGCCGAGAAAGATCTTCGGAAAGGTGGACCCCTAGATATTTCACAGAGGTGTGGCATATTCGAAACAGAAAATTCGTTTAAAGTGCGTGCAGTTCCCTAGCCGTCAGTGATACGTTTAGTATTTCTGATTTGGAAAGGTTCACTTTGAAGTTGCTGAATAAACCAAAACTGGCAAACTCCTGTAAGATAGAGGGCATAGCCGTATGGGGACTAGTCACGTATAGGAGTAAATCATCTGTGAAGAGCGCCAACTTAGAGCGGATGGGCCCCACCGTCAGTCCCGGAATCGTCACGTTTTGGCGTATGGCGACAGCCAAATGCTCCATGGTGAGCACGTAGAGGAGGGGGAAAGCGGGCATCCCTGTCTGGTGCCATTGGAGATCTGGAATCTCGGGGACAAAGAGCCATTGACCCGGACGCGCTGCGAGAGTACAGGGCCATGATGTTACGGAGCATAAGGGGCCTGACACCAATCTGCAACAAGGAGTGTTTGAAAAAGCGCCAACTCAGGCGATCAAAAGCCTTATCGGCGTCAACCGACAGGAGGCACATAGGGGTTCTAGACTTTTGGGCATGTTGCATAAGAAGGACAGTTTTGATGGTGTTATCCCTAGCCTCACGACCCCGCACAAACCCGACCTGGTCTGAGTCAATCAGACCAGGGAGGAGAGGTTGGAGCCTATTGGCAATCAGTTTAGAGAAGAACTTAAGGTCTATTTTCAGGAGTGAGATGGGACGATAATTTGTACAGAGGGAATGGTCCTTCTCTGGTTTGGGAATGAGCGATATGTGGGCCTCTAGGGTTTGGGCAGGGAACTCTGATCCATGTGCGATAGAATTAAACAAACTCTCAGGAGGAACGGGGACAGGGTGTCTTTATACTGTTTGTAAAACTTAGCTGTGAACCCGTAAGGGCCCGGACTCCTACACGCCGGCGCTGATCCAATAACAAGGCTCAGTTCATCCGAGGTGAAAGGGGACTCCAAAGCCTCCGCTACAGGATCCTCCAAAACAGGCAAAGCAGTGTCTTGAATATAGGAAGACACCCTGGCCCCCTCAGACGAAGAAGGCCGACTTGGCTCCTCTATGTTGTACAGTGCTTCATAAAACTCCGCGAAGGCCAGTTGGATTTCTGAGGGCGAGTGGACTAGCGTATCAGAGGAGGTCTTAATGTGGGGAACAAAGGCGTGCGTGGACCTAGGATGTAGGGTCCGGGCCAAGGCCCTACCACACTTATCCCCAAACTCATACCTACGGTATGCCAATTTGTCACCTACGGGTGGAGAGATCAAGGAGCCCCAATAGCTTCTGTCTAGTCTGGGAGATCTGGAGCAGAACCTCGTGGCCAGGCGACCCTTCATGGCGTGATTCGAGGTCTCTAAGGGATTGTAGAGTCTGCCGGATGCATTGGGAACGTTTCCGTTTCAACCGGGACCCATGCTGAATTAATACGCCCCTAAGAACCGCCTTAAGGGCCTCCCATTGATTTGGAAGAGGAGTGGGGTCCCCCGCGTGAACTGCGAAGAACTGGCTGATCTCAAGCGAAAGAGTCGGCGCACACACTGAGTCCGCAAGAAGAGACTCATTAAGACGCCACATCCATTCTCGAGGGGGAATCTGTAGAGTAAGTGTCACGGAAGCATGGCCAGACCAGATAGCGTGGTCGATGACACAACACGGAGACCAGTCAAGTACAGAGTGTGAAGCAAAGAAGTAGTCTAACCTACTATAGGACCGGTGCGGTGTGCAGTAGTGGGTATAGTCTCTGGTCAGTGGGTGAAGAACCCGCCAAACGTCTACTAGGCGAAGGTCAGATAGGTGCTTCTTGAGTATGCGTAGTTTAGCGTATGATAGAGCCGAGCGGCCCTGGAACATAACAACCTGAACCTTGGCCCTATGCATGGAATACAGAATCTGGCCCCTTTTGGAGGGTATATTGAGGCCTCTAGCATTGTAGGTGCAAATCCTGAAGTCCACAGCCGTGGAGCTTGTGGCAGCCATCGCAGAGGGGGTAGGGGAAGGGGGAAGCAAGAGGAAGAGGGGAGGGGGTGGGAAAAACAAAGGGAAAGACACTAAATAGGTGTGTAGCAGGCGAGGAGGACCAACAGTAGAAAAGAGGTAGAAGAAGACAGTACAGAGGATAGCAAGAGAAGAGAAGAAGTGGAGACAAGAGAGATAGATCTGCCTCTAGTATGGTAACACCTAGCAATTACTAGAACCCACCTATCCCTTACGGGGAAGGTGTAACCTACGTGGGAGGAAGTGGTCGAAGTAGCGGTCTTAGAGGTGCTACCGGGGCTCGACCAAGATAACATGACCACCCCTCTCCATGACCTCAAAAATCAAAACAATACCATGAAGCAATAAACCCATATCAATCAAACCTCCAAAATGCACAAAGGGGGTCCTAGGAAACCTGCTTGGATCTACAAGCTCCCCTCACTCTCCCATTAACTGTATAGGAGGTGAGAGGAGGCTGGAGATGGCCAGGGCCCACCTGAGAAGGGAGGGGGTGGGAAAAACAAAGGGAAGGACACTAAATAGGTGTATAGCAGGCGAGGAGGACCAACAGTAGAAAAGAGGTAGAAGAAGACAGTACAGAGGATAGCAAGAGAAGAGAAGAAGTGGAGACAAGAGAGATAGACTGATCTATCTAGGAAGATCTGCCTCTAGTATGGTAACACCTAGCAATTGCTAGAACCTACCTATCCCTTACGGGAAAGGTGTAACCTACGTGGGAGGAAGTGGTCGAAGTAGCGGTCTTAGAGGTGCTACCGGGGCTCGACCAAGATAACATGACCACCCCTCTCCATGACCTCAAAAATCAAAACAATACCATGAAGCAATAAACCCATATCAATCAAACCTCCAAAATGAACAAAAGGGGGCCTAGGAAACCTGCTGGGATCTACAAGCTCCCCTCACTCGCCCATTAACTGTATAGGAGGTGAGAGGAGGCTGGAGATGGCCAGGGCCCAACTGAGAATAAAGAGCTGCATGAAAGTATTAGAAAGCAACCCGACATAATAGAAATATGCTTAACATATCCCAATTGCACATGTTATCAAAGCAATAAGAAACATAAACGTCTGTCAAAGGATATGCGATAAAGGATCCAGGGATCCATAGGGGGATGCAAAGACTGTCCGGGAGATCTTCAGCCCTCGTTGACCGATGGAGGAGCCAGGCGGGAAGTAGCGTGCAGTGATCGAGAACGGGTCCGTCTACGTCTCTGGGGGAGCGAAGAGGGTACCTCGGGTCTGCCATTCAGAAGCGGGAGGTCAAGCCAGTCCGGAACAACAATGGGATCCACATCGAGGAACTGGAACAGATCCGTAAGTTGAGCAGGATTGCGAAGATGGAACTGATCGGACACTTTCCGAATCTGAATGCTAAAGGGATGACCCCACTGGTAGGAAGCTCCAGCTTGAAGAATCACCTCCAGGAGAGGCTTGACCGACCTGCGCATAGCCAGCGTCAGGTGCGAGAGATCAGGCATCAGTTGTATCGTTGCCCCATCAAAGTCAACCGGTCCCGACCGCCACACCCGTCTCAGTATCTCATCCTTGATGTTGTAGAAATGGACCCGGCACAGCACATCTTTAGTAAAGTTTTGACGGTCCACACCAGCACCAGCTATTCGGTGCACTCGGTCTAGCTCGATAGTCTCAGTGGGGGCTTCCCCAGCACCGAGTTAAGTATAGCAGTAACAGTAGCATGAAGATGTGGGCCCTGGGTAGCTTCAGGGATCCCCCTGAGTCTTATATTATTCCTGCGGCTGCGGTTTTTCCCGTCTTCCACGCAAAGTTGTAGTTGTTGGAGATTAGATCTATGGGCATTGTTTTGATTTTCTACTGCTGCTTTGCTAGAGTTTGTAAAGACCCCATAAACCATATATTTTCTGAAAGCACAGACCAGGTAGAATAAAAAGATGGTGCTACTAAATTTTTAGGCCCTGCAATAATTGCGAAAAGGTTTATCAAATCAATATTAAACTGATAAAATATACAATTCAGTTGATAAAGCACACTAAAATAAGTATAAAAAAAATTCCGACTAGATCTAAAAGATAAAACTGTATTGAGTTAATAGATAACAAATATTTTGTAAATTTAAAATTGCGCCTTTTTGTGAAACAGTAAAAAAATGAAGGAGCACAAAACTGTAAATAAGCGACTTATGTTAAAAATCGTTTTTGCGCTGTGTTGGTGCTGTGATAAAATAATTGCAAAACAGTGTCTCAACTGCTTAGTAATGCCCTGGACTCTGGGCTTACCTGAGACCCCACAGAGCCCGCCTGAGAGTGACCCTGCAGAGCACACCATAGATACTGCACAGCCCATCTGAGACTCTCTATGGTGGGCTCTGCAGGGCTTTAGGTGGGCTGGTCGCTGGGGTCCCTTTCCCTGTACCTCGTCCCAACTCCTTTTACCTGCTGCTGCTGGGGCCTGGCCTCCTTCACCCCCTCCCCTGTTACCTCTGCCATGTCGCCCCTGGTACAGCTGATACTCATGTAAGAGGCCCCCCAGGCTGCCCAGACCCCTCTGCCATACCCCACTGATGGCGATGTTCTATCAAAGTTTGTGACTACGTTACAAGGTGTGACCGGTGACGTGGTCACACATTTCAATGTAATCCCGCCCAGTTTTTTGGCGGTGGAATGTGTGACCGCCAATAGGTCAAGCATTCCAACTCTTTCCCAGCTGTTCCAGGGCAGATCGGCATCGCAAATCATATGTGCAGGAGAATTGATCTGCCTTGGAACAGCTGTTCGGTCCTGAAAGGCCACACATTCCAACCTAGTCACAAACTTTGATAGAACAGTGGCCCTGTCTAATCATAGAAATAGAAATCAGAGAAATAGATTATAATAGGCAACATAACAATGTTCCCCATTATAATCCACTTTTCTAATTAAATGAAATAACAGCACACAGAGTGCAGTTAGACCCGTATAACCATTTGAGTTGATGACAGGACAAAGGATGAGGATATGTATTAATATTATCTGTTTCTTCAATAGCTAAAGATTGACGGTCCAAACCAGATCCTTATTTGGTAAAGATGCTGATGACTACCAAAGACACGGTAGTGTCCTTGGTGCCCAGTTCAGGACAGAACCCATCATTGAACCCGGTCCATCATCAGGAATAATGTTGCAAGATGTTCCAGGATTTCTTACTAATGGAAAGAAAGATATTATCGCAGAAGATCTTTGTGAGTTTGGATCCAAAAATATCTACTGAAAAGGAGATACAACATATCCTACTTTCAACTTGAAGAGATAGAAGGATGTTATGTTGTCTTGTGAACAAAACTCAAGCTTGAATGCCAGACATTTAAGAACATACCAGGAAACCATTGATGACTCAACCAATGTCCAGAAGTGAGCCACTGTTCTATCGAAAACTCGAACTCCTCAAGATCTCCAACCATCTGACTTCCGGTTTAGTTCGAAGTAACAGGTTCGGCCGAGAAGGCAGTACTGCACGTGCGCCACCTGCGGCATTTCCCTATACACATACTACACAACATAAAGTATTAAAATTAACTAGGTTCAGACTAATATAGCACGTTATTAACCAAGTTGCCCCACTCAATATGGCCGCCGCTTGCGGTCATATTGAGTGGGGCAACTCAGATTAATAAGGTGCTGGATTAATAACGTGCTGGATAAGTAAATGCCACAGGTAAAGTAAAGCCTTCTCGGCCAAACCTGTTACTTCTAACTAAACCGGAAGTCTCAATCCAGGGAGGAGGTGTAGATAGAGAAGAGAAGGGGTCCAAGGACAGAGCCTTGGGGGACCCTTACAGAAAGAGGAGGGGAGGAGTTAGAGTTGTAGGTGACGCTAAAGGAGCGCTTAGATAGGTAGGAGGAGAACTATGAGAGAGCAGAGTCTTGTAGCCCAAGTGACTGGAGTTTTTTGAGGAGGAGCAGGTGGTCAACCGTATCAAAAGCAGCAGAAAGGTCTAATAGCAAGAGTAGGGAATAGTGGCCTTTGTTTTTATCCTTTAGCCAATAATGGCCTTTGTCATTAGTGAGTTTTAGGAGGGCGGTTTCAGTGCCGTTTATTTACGGCAACCCGCCAAAGGGAGCTTGCTGTCCTTCCGTTTTGTTACAATGGGCGGACGGCAAGCAGTTAAAGAGACAAATGTTTAAGGCATGTCTGAAACCAATGGCAGGTAGTTCGCTATCTTTGAAATTGATCTTTATTCACAAAGCAGGTCAAGAGGTCATCTCCTGATAAGTTGCAAAAGTTTTAAAGAAAAATCTCAAATTATTCCCAGATCAATACTGCCTCCTTCAGGTAATTCCAGGCAAATTGTGGGTAAAATTTGGAGTAAAGTGAGACGGTCAGTGACGTCATAGTGGAGATAAGATAGGACTTTCCCCTCCCAAAATTTTGGGTGATAAAAGTTAGAAGTTTGGGAGAGATGGACTGAAAACAAGAGATGAGACTGGAACAAAGAAAGACAGGACTGAAGGGAAGAGAACCTAAACATCTGACAAGGAACTCTTGTCCCTAAATTGACCAAGGCTGACATCACTGAGACCAAAGAACTTTCTTTTCCTGGTTATATTCCATGGCAGCGCTGACAAATGGGTTATCGTCCCCTACCCCTGACAGGAACAATAAAGGGTTAACATGTAGTACCCTTAGCCTATATAAAGCCCCTCATCTTCCCGGTGCCATGGAATATAACCAGGAAAAGAAAATTGCGGTGAGTGATTCAATTTTTAATATTCCTGGTCATATCCATGACAGCGCTGACAAATGGTAATTACCCAAGTCAGTGTGGGAAATAAAAACCAATCAACCACAGTAATGCATGCTGAAAAATAATTTAATGATTGACCCCATGGCGAGAAAGCAACACGCTTCTGCCAAAATGGTAATTAACTGCAGCTCTATCATCCAATCGGTAATAATGTCTAATAAAGGTGGATTTGGAAGCCCAAGTAGCAGCTCCGCAAATCTGGTCTGAAGAAACACCTGCCGCTGCTGCCCACGAAGAAGACATAGCACGTGTGGAGTGAGCCCTGATTCCTTCCGGCAGAGAAATCCCTGCTGCTCGATAAGCATTAATGATTGTGGAAACAATCCACCTTCTCAGCATGGCTTTAGAAGCTGCCAGCCCCTTCCTTGATCCTGCCGGGATAATAAACAATCTCTCGGATTTTCTCCACTGAATGCACTTTAGGCAAGAATTCTGGAACTGTCCGTAGAATCACTCTATCTTTGTGGAAGATGAGAAAAGGCTCGTTACAACTGCAGGCTTGAAGCTCCGAAACTCCTGGAAGCCAAGGCCACCAGGGAAACTGTTTTGTAGGATAATAATTGTGGAGAGACTTCCTCCAATGGCTCAAAAAGGGGGCCCCGATAGCTTATGCAAGACCAGAGGAAGATCCCAAGATGGGTAGAGGGTCCTCCTGGTAGGATTAACCTTACCTACCCCCGGTAATGGCTGAAATAGCCAAAACTTGCACCTTGAGGGAACTGAGACTCAAGTTCTTCTCCATACCCCTTTGGAGAAACTCCAGGATAGCCCTCGGTGAAGGTTGGGAAGGATCAATACTGCAGAAAACACATTCCATACCCGGTAGTAGGAAGCCGAAGTGGACGTCTTCCTGGACCGTAACATTGTATCCACAACTGCTTGAGAAAAACCCGACTTACTCAGCCTCTCCCTCTCAACAGCCATGCCATCAGTTGGAGGCTCTGAGGATTCTGGTGTCAGATCGGCCCCTGAGAAAGAAGATCCCCTGACACTGGGAGCTTCCAAGGATCCTGGACACTCAGGGACATCAGAAGAGGTTACCATGGCCGCCTGGGCCAATAAGGAATGATGGCAATGACCGTCACCCTCTCTTGCTCCACTCTCTGGAGCACTGACATGATCATCAAAAACGGGGGAAAAATATACGCCAGAGTGCAATCCCATGGATGCGATAGGACGTCCTGGCCCTCCGCTCTTGTGTCGAACCCTCTCAATAAGAACCTGTTGACCTGACGATTTCTGTAAGAGGCCATTAGGTCCACTTGTGGCCTGTCATACTTCCGAGTTAGACAGTCGAAGATCCGTTTAGAAAGAGACCACTCGGTAGGGTCCACGTGATTCCTGCTGAGATAGTCCGCCACTAGGTTCTGGGCTCCTGGAAAGTACACTGCCTTCATTCCTTCCAGATTCAGGACTGCCCAAGTCATCATCCGCGACAGAATACTCATCATATTGGGGCTCCTTGTTTCCCCCTGATGATTTATGTATGCCACTACCGTGGCATTGTCCACCAGAATTCTGACCCATCTGCAACGCACCTGGGTCTGACAGAAACATAGGGTTTGGAACACCGCCTTCAGTTCGGGCAGACAGGATAGCCCTCGGTGAAGGTTGGGAAGGATCAATACTGCAGAAAACACATTCCATACCCGGTAGTAGGAAGCCGAAGTGGACGTCTTCCTGGACCGTAACATTGTATCCACAACTGCTTGAGAAAAACCCGACTTACTCAGCCTCTCCCTCTCAACAGCCATGCCATCAGTTGGAGGCTCTGAGGATTCTGGTGTCAGATCGGCCCCTGAGAAAGAAGATCCCCTGACACTGGGAGCTTCCAAGGATCCTGGACACTCAGGGACATCAGAAGAGGTTACCATGGCCGCCTGGGCCAATAAGGAATGATGGCAATGACCGTCACCCTCTCTTGCTCCACTCTCTGGAGCACTGACATGATCATCAAAAACGGGGGAAAAATATACGCCAGAGTGCAATCCCATGGATGCGATAGGACGTCCTGGCCCTCCGCTCTTGTGTCGAACCCTCTCAATAAGAACCTGTTGACCTGACGATTTCTGTAAGAGGCCATTAGGTCCACTTGTGGCCTGTCATACTTCCGAGTTAGACAGTCGAAGATCCGTTTAGAAAGAGACCACTCGGTAGGGTCCACGTGATTCCTGCTGAGATAGTCCGCCACTAGGTTCTGGGCTCCTGGAAAGTACACTGCCTTCATTCCTTCCAGATTCAGGACTGCCCAAGTCATCATCCGCGACAGAATACTCATCATATTGGGGCTCCTTGTTTCCCCCTGATGATTTATGTATGCCACTACCGTGGCATTGTCCACCAGAATTCTGACCCATCTGCAACGCACCTGGGTCTGACAGAAACATAGGGTTTGGAACACCGCCTTCAGTTCGGGCAGATTGGAGGACCTGTTCCGCCATTCCTGAGGCCATTTTCCCTGCCCATATCTGCCGTCCAGATGAGCTCCCCAGCCTAACCCGCTGGGGTGACCCATGGGACCTCCCCAATGGGAACCCCCGAAGCAGATTCTGGTATTGGGACCACTACCTCAGGGAGCGGCTGACCTCGCGAGAAATCCGGATCTGCTGCCTCTTGTCCCGATATCTGTACTGCTTGAGGAAGGAACTCTGAGCCACCCTCATATTCCACTGGGCCCATCGAGTAAGGCCTATGTATGAGGACATGGAACCCAGCAGGCTCATGAAAAAATCGGCTGTGATCTGTGTGCGGGATCTGACCAATTCTGTTTGATCCTTCGAACTCAGTCTCTGGATTGCTCTTTTCCAAATTCAGTACCCATCTGAATCGTCGCAGGGTATTCATGCTGAACTCCCTGATGAAGATCGCTTCTTCTTTTGATTTTGCCAGGATCAACACGTCGTCCAGGTAATGGAAAATGTTGATGCACCGCTTTCGGATCTCCGCTATGACAGCAATGAGAACCTTCGAGAAGGTTCTGGGAGCAGTGCTGAGGCCGAATGGCATTGCCCTGAACTGATAATGTCTGTGGTCAACAAAGAATCTCAGGAATTGCTTATGATCCGGAGCCACCGGAATGTGGAAGCATGCGTCCTTCAGGTGGATGGACACCATCCCCATATTTGGCCGGACACACTTGATAATAGTCCGAAGAGATTCCATCTTGAATTTCCTCAGCTTCATGAAGCGGTTGAGCTGGTGAAGATCCAGGACTGATCTCCAACCGCCCCTTGCTTTGGGCGTCAGGAATAAATGGGAATAGAAGCCCAGAAACTGCTGATCCCCTGGAACAGAGATAATAGCCCTCTGGGCTAACAGGACTTGCACATAGTCCAACAAAACATGTCTTCTTGCCAGTTCTACCGGCAACTTTGTCTCGACAAACCTCCCTTCGGGGGTAGAGAGCGGAACTCTAGCCTGTAGCCTTCACTGACGATGTTCAGTACCCAGGCATCCGCAATATAACTTGCCCAGAGATCTGAGAACAGTAGCAGTCTTGCCCCTACTCTCATGTCTCTGGGATCGACACCTTCATAAGGTGTTCTCGGACTTGGTGGAACCCGAGTTTCTGCCTCTCCCAGCTCTGGAGATGCCGGATCCCCCTCTCCATGCCCGAGATCGAGAGGACTCCCTTCCGGGTTTGTAGGACCTGGGTATTAGATCCAAGATGTCAGTGAATGTTTTTGAGGCGCCTGCTGCCTCCTTAAAGCAGTCCTCACAAAGTTTCTTTCCTGCCATGGCTTTGGCATCACAAGCCTGACATCTGGCTGACTTTGCCTTTTTCTTCCCCGAGGAAGCAGAGGTCTCCATCTCCACAGGGCTTAATGTGGACAAAAAACTTCCATCAGAAAAAACACAATCTTTTTTTAAAAATATATATATTCTAGTCTCACCTCAGCTCCACTGATCTGGATCTGCGTGGTGAGAGGTCCTTCCCGACATCCATTATGGCACCAGTTTGAGGGAACAGCACAGAGGAGTAGAGCAGGCTAAATAAAAAAAATATATATATTTTTTGAATTTGGCGCCAGCTCCCGGCCTCGAGTGATGTCACCAAACGCGTCACGCAGATCTTGCGCGCATGCGCAATGGCCGTCTGAAGCCGCGAGTGCCCACACAGTGTTGCCCTCACACCGCCGCTGCCACGGGACCGGAGGAGAGCCTGCAGACTGCAGGTACGAACCAATGCGCCTGTCAGGGGGGGAATAAGACCCGGCTAGTCACCCCCAGTAGCACCGGTTCCATACGCCCCACAGTCCGCTGCCTGCAGAGGGACACCCTTGCTCGGGGCCGAGTCCTGTGGCCTTCCCAGGGGAGAGCGGCTGAACTCCCCTGGAGCTACAAAGGATCAGTTCCCTAACAAAAGAAATCTGCAAATAGATAGCACCCTGTCCTAGGGGGACAGGAACAAAAAAGACTGGGAAACTCGGGAAGAGGAGGGGCTTATATATAGGCTAAGGGTACTACATGTTAACCCTTTATTATTCCTGTCAGCTAGGGGTAGGGGACCATAATCCATTTGTCAGCGCTGCCATGGATATGACCAGGAAAGAAAAATTTTGCATCTATCTGTAAGCAATTTATGCTAGATAGATACAGGTGAAACTCGAATAATTAGAATATCGTGCAAAAGTAATTGCAGTAAGTTCTGCAAAAGTGGCCCAAACCAAGTACTGAGTACATATGCATGCTTGTACTTTTCAGAGGTCCGATATTGTTCTATGTACAATCCTTGTATTATTGATTGCATGTAATAATCTACTTTTTTGAGGTTGTGGATTTGGGGTTCTTGGGGTTTTCATGAGCTGTAAGCCATAATCATCACAATTATGACAAATCACGGCTTGAACTATCTTGCTTTGCATGTAATGAGTCTATCTCATATATTAGTTTCATCTTTTAAGTTGCATTAGTGAAATAAATTAACTTTGCACGATATTCTAATTATTCGAGTTTCACCTGTATATATATATATATATACACATACATACATACATACATATACATACACATACATACATACATACATATACACACACACACATATATATCTACCATCTATCACTTTTCCTGCCAACCTGGCAGGTTTTACTGGCACCATGTTACATATCCCCCCCCTTCTGCTCAAACTTGTGGGGTTGAGCACCTTCGGCAAACAGGCTGTAGACTCTAGAAAGAGCATCGGCATTAGCATGTTGGCTACCTGGTCTATGCTCTACTATAAATCTGAAGTTCTGCAGGGCCAAGAACCATCGGGTAACTCTTGCATTCCTTTTTTTTATTTCGAGCCATCCACTGGAGCGGGGCATGGTCCGTTAAGAGTCTAAACTGCCGCCCTAACAAATAATACTTTAAGCTCTCGAGGGCCCACTTAACTGCTAAACATTCACGTTCCACAATGGCATATCTACATTCCGTTGGGGTCAACTTTCTGCTCAAGAAAGCTACAGGGTGTTTTTCCCCATTCACATCTTGGGACAACACTGCACCTAAGCCCACTTCCGACGCATCCGTCTGAACCACAAATTCCTTCGTAAAGTTAGGAGTAATCAAAACCGGACTTTTGCACAGGGCTGTCTTGAGGTTCTGGAAAGCGATCTCCGCTTCCGGGGTCCAAGTTATAGCCGAAGACTTTCCTCCCTTTGTAAGATCTGTGAGAGGAGCTGCCCTAGTGGAAAAATTGGGGACAAATTTTCTGTAATAGCCTATCAAACCCAAAAAGGCTCTCACCTGTTTTTTATTCAGGGGTCTTGGCCAATTCTGGATAGCTCGGATTTTGGTGACCTGGGGCTTCACTACTCCCCTTCCAATAATGTATCCCAAATAGCGGGCCTCCTCCAAACCCACTGCACACTTCTTGGGATTGGCTGTCAGTCCAGCATTGCCGAGGGCGTTAATGACAGC
>NW_017307104.1:441787-461566 GCF_000935625.1 Nanorana parkeri
TTGTTTTTATTTCTTCTTCAACTTAGTGCATACAAAGAACTCAGGTAATCAGTTTTATGAGGATTAGTAGAGAATCTCCTTAATTACAGATCCCTACCTGTTTTCATAAACAAAATACTGATTTGTTTTTATTAGAGCAAACATTCTGACAGAATAACGCTCCTTATACCCAAAAGACTGGGTAATTATTGGAACTTGCATTTCATACAAACCTCAAATGATGTGCACTCCAAAAAAATGATCATACAGGTCACCAAGAAACTACTAATACTTGGATACAGCACAACAATGCTGATGTTCATTAGTTCACGGACTGTGTAATTAGTGACTATAATAGGGTTATTCACAAAGCTAGCTGAAGGATCAGCCGTAGCAATGGTTGATCCTTCAGTTCGGTAGAACCGAAGGGCTGCTGTACGGGCTATTCACTATAGCCCATACAGCTCCCGAGCTGGCAGAGCGACTCAGCCGAGCCGAAGGAATATGCTTCAGCTCGACTGAGTCGAAGTGACACCAGAAGCGGGGGCGAACGGCCAGCCATTGGCCGCCCAAAAGCCTCGCAACTAACAGCTGGCTCCGCCCAGTTGCAATGACAGATCAGCGTCCCCAGGTTGCCTGGGGATGCTGAACTGTCATTAAACAATGACAACTTGACGGAGCTGGCCATGACATCACGGACGGCTCTGCCCAGTTGTTTTTAATTGGCTGAGGCCTGCTAGAAAACTCTAGCAGGTCCCGGCCAATAGGAAACTGTTGGGCAGAGCTAGCTGTCACTGCTAGCTCTGCTCAATTGTTTTCTTAAATTTTTTTTTTCTTTGTTAGATTCATCATTTAGATTTTCATCATTTACAATTTTATTTTTCTTTATTTTTTTAGATTCGTCATTTATTTACATTTTTAACCCTTTTTTCTACTTTTTTTCCCTACTTTTTAAACTGATTTTCTATTCTGCTCAGTACCACGGAGGTACCGAGCAGAATAGCCAAGCCGAATGCCACTCGTCGGCATTCGAATATTCACTCACTGCCGTTCGGCCCCTATGTGAATAGGGGCAAACGGCAGCGAGTGAACTGCCTGAGTTTCGGCTCACCCGATCCAGATGTTGGATCAGCTTAGTCGAACTCCTTCTGCACTTCGGCTCTGTTCAGCTGAACCGAAGCCAACCGAAGCAAGACGATGTACGGCTGATATCAGCCGATGTACGGCTGAAATCAGAAGTGAACAGCGTTCGGCTCACTTCACTTCGGGTCAGTTATTCAATCGGCTGCCTTTGGCAGCTTTGTGAATAACCCTCTAAATCCCTATCTAATCCACTAGGTACCACAGAGCTGCTTACGGACGGCCAGATGCAACCTCAAGCTAGCTCTGTCATTGCTAAAACTACACCTGACAACTGTAAAACAGCAATGTCCTTCCACTTACAAAATCTTGACCAACCAAAGACTTTGATTTTACAACAGCTCAAGCATTATACCAAAAAACCCTGCTAAGAGCAAAATGCCTAACAAGCTAATCAAAGTCATCTACACCAATTATCATACAAGAACGTCCTCTTCGCAAGCTGGAAGCAAAGCCTCCTAAGGATGGATTTGTGAAGAGGCTTCTACAACCAACTAGACTATGCTGCTTCTACCCATAAGGGACTTTACAAGCTTTGACACCCATGTATATACAGTCATGGCCAAAAATATTGGCACCCCTGCATTTCTGTCAGTTAATGCACCACTTCGCGCAGCAAATTGTTGCAATTACAAATGTTTAGGTATTCTCATGGGTATTTATTTTGTTTGTATTGGTATGACGCAAAAAAGTGGAGAAAAAAGCTAAGATTTATCTGCATATTTAAAGTGCTTCTATTACTTGCGGTTTATGCGCCATTATTGTACATGTTCATTCATTTTTTGGATAGTACATAATTTGTTTAGTACAACTTTTACAAAACCTCACAAGGTGTGCTGTGGCTCCATTACCTAAGGTCTATCACAGAGGTGAAACAGAAGTACCCGTATATTCCAGCAGCTCCTTCGGGGGTAAGCGCTACAAGAGCCATTTATCAAAACTCTCTGGACACGTTCCTGTAGCCAGTTCCCTATCCATGTACACACCATTTCATCTATTCCCACAGATCTCAGCTTGTGTACTAAGCGTTTATGTGGTACCGTGTCAAAAGCTTTTGCAAAATCCAGGTATACCACATCCACTGGCGTTCCTCTATCCAGATCTCTACTCACCTCTTTGTAGAATGTTAGTAGGTTGGTCTGACAAGAACGGTCCTTCATAAATCCATGCTGATTATCACTTATAATTCCATTGTCACAAACGAAATCCACTAAATAGTCCTTTATCATTCCCTCAAACAGTTTGCATACTATTGATGTTAGACTGACTGGTCTGTAGTTACCCGCTTGGCATCTTGAACCTTTTTTGAATATTGGTACTACCATTGAAAATTAGGAATAAATGGTCTGGCTATAACCTGGCCAAGCTCTTTAAGTACCCTGGGGTGCAGGTTATCTGGTCCTAATGATTTATTTACATTAAGTTTTTCCAGTCTTTGTTGAAACCCCGGTTACCGTCAACCACTGTGGTATATTACGCTCTGAGCTACTCACATTCTTAGCTCCATTAAACCCTTCTTTGTCAGTGGTTACTGAGGAGAAAAATGAATTTAATACCTCAGCCTTTTCCCTGTCATTTGTGATCAATCTCCCGTTTTCATCTTTTATTGGGCCGACCTGTTCTTTTCTTACCTTTTTACTGTTTATATATTGGTAGAATTTTTTGGGGTTCTTTTTACTGACTGTGGCAATATGCTTCTCGTAATCTATTTTAGCTGCCCGGATTCCGTGTGTACATCTCTTATTACCAATGCAGTCCCCTCCATCTTATATTTCTTAAATGCCAGCTTTTTGTCTTTGATGTGTTGTTTTAACATTTTATTTAGTCATGCAGGCTTACTTCTGGATCTTTTATTTTTGTTACCCGATGGTATGCACTTGGTAATAGTGTTATGTAAAGTATTCTTAAAACAATCCCACTTCTCGTCAGTGTCCCATGTTATAAATAATTTGTCCCATTTGTTGTCAAACACTAGATAATGCAGCTTATCGAAGTTTGCCTTTCTGAAATTTAGTGTTCTTGTCAGACCAACACATTTCTCTTTTCTGTACCCACCATTAAAAGTAATCATCCTGTGATCACTATTACCCAATGTATCCCTAATTTCTATGTCCTCAACTAGGTCTGCGATATTAGAGATTAATAAGTCTAGTATAGCATTCATCCTGGTTTGAACATCACCCATCTGATCCATGAAATTTTACCGGAACAAGTTTAGAAAACGGCCCGCCTTTATAGAGTGAGCAGTACCATGTGCCCAATCAATGTCCGGATAATTGAAGTCACCCATTATAACAACATTTCCCTGCTTCCCAGCTATTTCTATTTGGGAATGTAGGTGAGCCTCTTCCTCTATGTTCGGGGGTGAGCTGTCTAGCCAAGTTTCTGTTATTTCCACTATATCAAAGTCCTCTTCGAGTAGCATAAGTTCGAGCTCCTCTAATTTGTTTGCTAGGCTTCTAGCATTTGTGTACATACATTTTAGTTTACCGCTAGTGATACGAGATTTGTTTTTGCTCATACCTGCTTCACAACTATTTACTTTACCTGACCTTATTACAGTTGGAACACAACCAATCTGGACATTACTAATTAGTTTGACTGGAGTGAGCCCTCTGTCCCCCCCTTGTATTACTGCCCTCTATATTGCCCAACCCCATCCAGTAACCTGTCCATCCGTTCCGCAATGTGTTGAACACGAGGCCCCGTTAAGCAACAGACTGTTCGACGCTCACGGTCCCGATGGCAGATTACCCTGTCTGTCCGTCTGATGATAGAGTCCCCCACCACCAAAATCCATCTTTCCTGTCCTCCATCCTGCTCCCATCCTTACTGGAGCAGTCACTCCCCTTGCGGAGGCATCCTGCTCCAGCAGTGTCACCCCTGAACTAATATCCCCAACATCCTGCAACCTGGCATATTTATTGGGGTGCATCAGTTCAGGACTGGCCTCTCTCGCACTCTTCCCTCTATCCCGCCTTCTAACGGTATTTAGTTTATTGTTTAGATCCAGAATCTTGGCTTCCAAACAAACAACCAGCTCACATCTGGCACAACAGTATTCGCCCTCGAACGCATGTTCAAGAAACACATACATTAAGCAAGATGTGCACCGGGTTGCATTGCCACTCATGGAAGACATTTTATTTATTTATTTTTATATATTTATTTTAATTTAATTCAGGACCAGATATAACTCAAAATAACCTCAGTAAATCCCCAGCAAATTAATACTACCACTTATTAGTAATGCAGTTATTACCACAGTGATTCCCAGGGCAGATTAATACCCCCAATGTGCAGCAGTTATTAAAATAGTGATTCCCCAGCAGATTAATAACTCCATTGCGCAGCAGTTATTTAAATAGTGATTCCCCAGCAGATTGATTCCCCTCAATGCGCAGCAGTTATTAGTAACGCAGTTATTAAAACAGTGATTCCCCAGCAGGTTAATACCCCCAATGCGCAGAAGTTATTAGTAACGCAGTTATTACCACAGTAATTCCTCACAAGGCTAATATCCCCAATGCACAGCAGTTATTACCACAGGGATTCCCCAGCAGGTTAATACCCCCAATGCACAGCAGTTATTAGTAACGCAGTTATTACCACAGTGATTCCCCAGCAGAATAATACTCCCTATGCGCAGCAGTTATTACCACAGTAATTCCTCAGAAGATTAATACCCCCAATGTGCAGCAATTATTACCACAGTAATTCCGCAGAAGATTAATACCCCCAATGTGCAGCAGTTATTAGTAACGCAGTTATTACCACAGTGATTCCCCAGCAGAATAATACCCCCAATGCGCAGCAGTTATTACCACAGTAATTCCTCAGAAGATTAATACCCCCAATGCGCAGCAGTTATTAGTAACGCAGTTATTACCACAGTGATTCCCCAGCAGATTTATACTACAACACAGCCAGTAGAATTATACACAGCACCTAGCAGACTAATACCACTACTTCAAAGTTCCCAGCGGTTTACAGCATCCCCTGCAAAAGTTAAACACAGTCCACAAGTCCCTGGTAGTTCAGTGTTCCCAGCACATCTGTTCAAATCACATCCTCCCCTGTTAACCTGTGGGTGAACAGAAACAGCACCCACAGTAATCAGTCTCTTTCACCCTCACCACACACAGAGCAAAGCTTTAGGCCTTGTTCACACCAAATGCAGACCAGATCTGCATTAGTTTCTGCACACGCAGTGCAGTGGGTTGTGCCTCGATTTTGACGCGTTCCTTGCTGGTTTTGGTTAAAAAAAATAATATATATATTTTTTTAGTTTAGAATGGGATTTTAGTGCGTTCCAGGGCGTTTTTGATGCGTTTTTGATGCGTTTGCATGCGTTCCAGAGCAGGTAAAATAGGGCTTGCTGCAGTTTTTTTACATGCTCTGGTACTGAACGCGGCGGTGTGAACTAGAGCTCAAAATACCATTGGAATACATTGGACGCAGTTTTGATCTGGTCTGTAACTGCTCTGCTCCTGGAACGCGCTTGGTGTGAACAAGGCCTTAATGTTCCCGTGTCTGTAATAGGAGCCCTGGTCAGCACACCCCCTCCCACAGCCTATACGCAGAGCACACAGTCCTCGTTTTTTACTCACTCAATCAATCATTCACAGGTGTCCGGCTGCTATTGCCCTTTCTCTCCCCCTCGCAGTCTCACTCCATTTAGTCACAAAGCTCTCCCTGGCGTCCCCGCCGTTCCCCTGGCAACGCTTCGGCTCCAGCGCACACAACTCCCCGCTCAGCAAACAAACACAAACACGAGCTCCCGCTCGTTTCGTCTCCTGCGTTTCAGCTCACTGCTTCCACTTCCGTTGTGGGCACCCCAACGCATAAAATATTACCTCCCTCAAAAAAAATAAAACCTAAAACACTAAACCTAAACCCTTTTCTTTATTTTTTAATCTAACTGAAAGTAAATTAAATATGAACAAATGCTCTTATTGGGTTTATGCACTATGAACATTGAGGGGGTACACAATACCTTCTCACAGAGGATCGGTAAATATCACTGATATTTACCGATCCTCCGCTCAGCCACGCACAGAGCCGCTGTCATCCTGAAACCGACAGGACTCCGCTCAAGACACCTGGCGTCCAACACAGCCCTTGCAGCCACGGCGCCGTGCGGCCGCACAGCTCGAACACCCCAAAGGCCGGCCCTGCCCCTGCAAACACTTGGATTTTTCCCAGCTACTCCAGGTCTCCCCTACAGACACTGACTATGTATATGGCTGTTTCACCTGCCAGGGCCTTATATCGTTTCTGTAAGGATGGGAAAGATGTAATAGTCTCACCCTCTAACAATGACCTGACACTTTGACTTCTACCACCTAAACACACAAGGATCATCATATGCTGGGGGAGAAAGTGGGCGTACAAGTGGTAAATGTGAGGACATAAGGTTAATAGAATAGCAGACAGAGTACTAGAGTTTTAAAGAGTGTTGGAGTATAGGGTATACTGAACAAGGGTGTAATACCTAGAACAGCCACAGTAATGACATAACATGAGTTGGCGAACTATTAACTATGTTTAACAGGACCCACCGGGGAATGTTGTCAGTAGCAAGCAGTAGGGACAGGGAAGCCACTTGAGTAGCTAGGTAACATTTAGAAACTTTGTGGACACCCAATCCTACCAAGTATGTAGATCTGTAAAAAAAAAATTCCCAAAATAAAATTGAGAATTTTCTGCTGTATAGATCTCAAGATAGGATTAGGGATTGGGATTGGAAAAACAGATAAAAATTAAAGTCATTTTGGTAAAAAGGTTTAAAGCGCTGATGAACAAGAACTACGAAATTTGATGTTGATGCCAAGTCTTCATGGAGTCATATAGGTTGAGAAACAATAGAGGATAATTAGGTTCATATAGCGCATGCAGGGATGAGATAAGGCAACCCGCCAGATAAGGTAATTTAGATACCGATATAAAGGGGTAATTGTGTTGAAGTTGCCGACATTTAGCGCTTGTGATTTTGTTGGATAATTATGTAGCCCTGAACAGCTTGCGAAAGAGGTAAGAGTGTAAGAAAATTGGTTACTGTAGTGTGAGGCTGTGTAGAATAAATTAGTATATCTGAGTAATGATATTATCTAATTTAATAAAAGCAGAAACAATTCACTCTTCAAGTTGACTGCTGGTGATCTTCATTTTCCATGATTATGGGAAGCACAGCGCTATCCATGTTATCACTACGACCACCACAACCTTTAATGGAATAGGTTGAGACGCTGTATGGAGTGCAGGTGACCCACCACAACACTGGGTGGTCACTATGTCGCCCTGAGGAAGGGACCCTGCGTGGCCCGAAACATGGGTTGTGAAGGGGTTAAAGTGTCATGTCACACGTGTCATACAGCCAATGATGGGATAATTCCATCATGGGTCGTGAAGGGGATAATTCCATCTGCAGGTGACCCACCATAACACTGCAGTTTGGGAAATTGGGAACAAGCTGTGTTTGGGTTGAACTCATGGGTCACCTGAACATGAAGCGTATTGCTATGTGCAAGGTATGAGGTGTATACTTGTAAATATTGTAAGCTCTCCCACTTTAAGATGTAAAACCCATCTAATTCATCTGATCTGGTCATTTATGTGCTATAATGTTTTTAAGTTTCAGTCATTTGTCTACCATTCTCCTTTGCAGAAATACATTTAGAACACTTTTCCAAATGTCAGGAATGTTTGCAACACATTTGTAGAAATGTAGAATTAATGTGTTACATCTATATATTTTATTGGCTATATTCTTATATTCTGTTTAGTTATTTGCTTGCTTTATCTTTCTACCAAAAATCATTCCTAATACTTTTGCAATAAACTTACAAAGTATATGTCAGTCACTGGTACCTCTTCATCCTCTTCAGAGCGTTGACTTCCAGTTTCTTCACCTGAATATGCTCTTACCACACAGCCAGAAGCTTCTCTGTAGAGTAGAAAAACAAGTGTTGTTGCAAATGTTCTTGACTTTACCACACATTTTATCTGCAGTAGGCATACCATATTTAATCTCCAGATATACTAGGAAAGCAATCTGTAATGCTGAGGATTGGGAAGAAGGGCTTAAAAGCAGATGAAGAAACTTTCACGATAGATAACCTATGGCAAAAAAATGGTCAGAGTCTAAAAAGAAGGCTGAGAAGTATATTTTTGCCAAGTATGAGCTTTTTATGCAACCCCATTTCATAGTCCCTTATTAGAAATGCAGACATTTTACACATACCACTTCTGCTCAGTTGAAGAAGAATCACCACATGAATTTGTTTTTTTAAATGGTTCCTTTTGAAAGTGTCGATCTAATGTGTCTCATGCAGTATTCACTGGTTCCTCCCACCAACCCCAATGTCAGTATAGAAAAGCAGTATAGCAAATTGCTGTTTTCTTCCCAGTTCACAAAGCACTGAAAATTCTGAATTAAATTGTAAAGACATGGCAAAAAGTTTTCTCATGCCTTGGTCTCACAAATTGTTTTTTACCTTTTCTGAGGAGGAATTCGATTTTTTGATCCAAGCTGGATGCCACCTTTCTCAGATTATCTTGTGGTGGAAACCAGCAATTGAGAGTTGTAAAAAAAAAAATGGAGACAGAGAGGGAAAAAAGCCAAACCCACTCTATTACAGTAGCATTAGGATGGTCTTTGATGACAAAGCTAAAAAAGTTACATCAGATCTTTCAATTAGGTATGTGCATTAGTACAGTTGTTCAAAAACATTGCTGGTTGACAAGTTATACTAATACTAGAAGACTGTATACATGTGTATATTTGTCTCCACAGAGACCTTTACAGTGGATTCCTCTCTAGGTTTGGGGGTGATTCAAACATCATTGGGACTACAATTGCTGCGGCAGGTTTTGGTGTGTGTTTTGGAATAAGTAGGTAAGATGATGCAATGTCTTTATCATCAAGTAGAACTTTATTTTAGTAAGAATAAAACACTTTACTCAAGCTACGTACAAGTGTGGTTGTCTGCAATTAAATTGCAGCCTGTGCATTCCTTCGTACAGCCTGTGAACATCTGTGGGTGGTGGGAGCTGCCATTGTTTCGTACAGCACCTCCCACCCACAAAAGATTGCATGAGTCTCATGGAGGAATTCCTGAGATTCATTTGATCCGGTCCCATTTGCAAATTTGAATAAGTCCTAAGTCTATGTAAAAATAATTTCTTGCTGGGATGCATGCAGCACTTTTGTATCTGACCCTGTTCTCCAATAACACGTGTTGACAAATAAAAATAAATAAACAAGGAGCCAATCAGTTCATGTGTTGATATTAAGCATGCTGTTAGAAAGAGAAACTGTGCAGTCACCTGCTGGGGTAGGTCCAGGACTATGTAGGTTTATAGCAGGTGGGCTGAATGATGCTGACCATCAGACTGAGAACATGCAGGGAAAATCTCTGGGTTGAAGGTGAGTAGTGCAACAAAGCTGGTTTAAGAATTCCATTTAGATGAAGACTTTTTTTTGTATGGCCTGTTTTGCTTTTTAGAATATCAGGTTTTGCCAACTGACAAAACTTGGAAATGTGTTGTGCTCATTTGTTAAAGGAAGCTGAATGAACTTTTTCAATCAATTTTTTTACAAAGCAGCAGTCTTCTTGTAAACTACTTTATCCTTTATAATCTTTTATTAGCATGTATATCCAAAAAGCTCTCACAATAAACCATATGATTTAAGACAACATTTATCTTTCACAATGCTTATCATTGCAATGATTGCACTTTTCTCAACCCACAAGAAACCATTTCCATCATCAAAGGGCAAGTTGGTTGTGTTTGTTCACAGGCCAAAGTTCAAAGTCATGCCCAGAGAATAATAAAGTCATCCAGTACCCGGTTAAAGAAAAACATTATGACATACTGTATAATCAGAGTGTGAAATAGGGTAAATGGAGTAAATGAACTGTGATGCAGGGACAGCAATCTACTTTCATGGCAACATTTTTCATTGGTTCATAAGAAAAATATACAATGTAGAACAAGTGAACAGATGCCGTAAAATAGATGATCAGCATCAAGAGATAGGAGGAACATGAATGTCAAAATATTATGATAGCCAGTGGGGTGGCGCAAGAAAGGTCACAACCCTGCTACATTTACCTGTAGAGGAACAAAAGCTTGGTAGTGCTGATGGCGATTTTCCCTAAAAAATTATGAATGCTTAACACGTGCCCCAAAAATAACTTTCATAGAAGAGAAAAGGAGAAAAAAGACGTAGGCAAAATTAGAAAGCAAACAAAGGGAGAGAGAAAGAGTGGTGAAAGACAGAGAGACCCAAGAGGGGAGACAGAGTGGCCAAAGCGAGAAAGGGGAGGGTTGGATGGAGAAG
Source organism: Nanorana parkeri (assembly GCF_000935625.1). Classification (NCBI taxonomy): domain Eukaryota; kingdom Metazoa; phylum Chordata; class Amphibia; order Anura; family Dicroglossidae; genus Nanorana; species Nanorana parkeri. The sequence continues at coordinate 452,253 of NW_017307104.1, forward strand.
GGATAAAAAGGGCATGAGCGGCAGCCCCAAGCGAAGCCAGTAACCAGCTAGCCTACCAATCGTCAAAGCTAAGTGTGACAGCAGAAGAAACAGTGCCTATGCCTGATCATGCACAACGTACAGCGTTTAAAAAATGTGGTTATGTCACTGACGAAAAACCAGGTACGCTTGGCACAAGCACTTGTCAAGAGGAAGTCGGTAGCAGTGGTGTTGACAGTACTGATGACAATGGTGGGGACAATAAGAAAATCTATTGTTCCTTGCCGAGTACTATTCATGACTATTCTACAGCCAGTGCTCTTTCCAGCGTTGAGGCTGTGAATAAACTGGTTCATAATAAGGGTCTGGCTAGTGATGGTCAGTGGTCAGAGCAGCTGCCACTGGAACTGACGTTCAGTGAGGTTACTGCGGGAGATGACTCCTCTGTGGTATCTGAGCACTCCGCAGATATTGTGCTGCCCAACCGAGACAACATGGGAAGAAATGAGGATAACTGGGATGGTATGTCAGATCCTGGTGGGATAGTTGTCAGAACTGATGACAGAAGAGCAGACCTGGACGGTAGGGAAGAAGTGGGTGACGACCAATTGCTTGTTGACAGGGGCTCTGGGGTTGACCCACAAAAGACTATAGGAGACGAGATTATCAGGGAAAGGACAGCAGAGACTGAAGGGGTCGACATAGAAATGGACTGCCAGGAAATGAGTGGTACCAGGGAAAGGACAGCTCTTATAGAAATGGAGCAAGTTTACACTGATATTGACAAAGGTCATCATGAGGGTGACAGTAGAGGGACTTGTACCCTTATGACCTTGACTGACTGGACCGTCATGGACAAAGTGTTTAGAGACTGCACAAAAATTACCTGCAAGCAGACTGATAACAGTACAGAGAGGGTCATTATAGAGACATTAGGGTCTCGTAGCATAGAGGTAACTGGTAGCTTTGTAGAGGGAAAGACTGGTGTGACTTTGTTTAAAGTAAACGACTGTCGCTGCTGGAAGCATAGACGGAAAAAGGTGGAACATATCCAGGGGGACTGTTTGGGCACATGTGTCCGCTCCTCTGGATCGGAACAAAGGGGGGGGGGGATATGTGGCATTGCGTGGCATTACCACGGTGATAGGTGGCCTCAAAGTCACCCAGGGTTCTCAGCCAGAGGGGCTGAGTGGCTCCAGGAAGACATTACTGGTACCAGGAAAGAACTGCCTTTTCAGTCCTTTCCAGGTTTTCTGGATCCTAGTTGGGATCCTGGAGCCAGGAGATTTATTAGAGCACTGGGTGGGAGGAAATCTCCAGTTCTGGGTCCATGTTTTGGTAGTGACTGGCACCTAATTGTGCCAGTCAATAACCTGTGCACATCCCTCATGAAGAGTGTGCTGGGATGTGTTCAGGGCCCCACCTGTGAGTCAGGAGAGCTCCACCCCGGAGTCAGTGTGGAGGCCAGGGCAGCAGGGAGCTGCGGGTTCGTGAACGTATTGGGAGGATTGGCATGTTATTGCCTTTGTCTGGAGGAACCAGACAGTGGCCCTGAAGATTGAGGCCGGAGCAGCAGTGCTGCAAGAGAGACTTATTAAAAGACTGGGACACCGTGAGTGTATGGGACAACTCGAGGATTGGTGAGCCCTGATCTGTTATATGCTACAGCAAGCCATTTATGTTGGATTTTGTGATTATCTACCGTTTTGAAAGAAAATAAAGACTCTGTGTTTTGAAAAACCTGCTGTGCGAGTGCTCTGTGAGCTCACCAAAATCACAAGTGGTGTTCGAATGCGGGCAGCGAGCGCTACCTCTTGCAGAGGCTGTTTGAATGAAAGAACTGACATTAAAGGGGCAGTGCGCCTGTTATATAACGTGGGCAGAGACCGGAGTCCCTGCAAAAGAGATTTATGTGTACTGCAATTTCTGTGCATGAGAGCGCACTGTGTGCAGGTGAGGAGACCCTGCAAGAGTCAAGGACTGAAAAACCCGCTGTGCGAGTGCTCTGTGAGCTCCCCAATATCACAATTGATAAAAATTAATAGCCTTTTTCAAATCTCAAAATAAATTAAAAATGTCTCCAGAACCTCCGTGCAACAAAATAGTGTATTTTTTTTTAAACTCAATTTGATTTTTTCATCATTTAATCATAATTTAATTATTTTCCATTTGTGTAATTTATTCTCAAAGCCTTGTCCTCTTGCTTTTTGCCTCTTCTCCATGAACAACCCTAAATGATGCAGAGGGCATTGGTAATGTGATGATGTCAGCCCTGTCCTCTGTATCATTGTACTGTAAATGCAGGGTGCTGTGAGGATGATTCCCATGACATCAGATTTCTATGGCGCATTCAAGCGTGAAAACCCTTTTTAGCTCTGTAGCCAACAAATCACAGTAATTAGTAAATATCTGTGACTAGGGCTGCAACAACTAATCGACATAATCGATTATAATCGATTATTGAAAAAAGTGACTGGCTTCCTGGCTGTAATTCTCAATCATTGGCTTTTAGCTTTCAAATTTCATACTAACAGAAAATAATTCTAGTTCATAGATATTGAGATCCTGCATCATGGTGCATAAACTGGCCCCACATAAGGACCTTTTTCTTAACATTAGCAAAAAGGAAGGGCAAAAAGGTAACAATAGAAAACAGTAGACCTATCACAGAATGTATCTCACCCATGCTTCTCTTCTTCTTGCTCAGCCACAGCACTCTGTTCCCATGACTTCACATCCACGGTGACCTGCTCAACCTCATCATATGCTTGGATCTCATGGGTTCTAAAAGTAAATCGGTGAGATGAATAACTATATGTATAGTTAAGACATAATGCACAAAGTCACAGGATACCAGTATGGAGCAATGTAATTAAGACCAAAAAACAGGAAAAAAAACTCCAAAACATTAATAATAAACACTGGAAAAAAACAACAAACTTAGATTAGTCTAAAAGGGAAACATCACACAAATAGTTTCTAGTAACCTATACGAACCAGATAAATTAAGACATATTATCTAATATGTATTTGAAAATACAACACCCAAAATTAGCTGCTCAATAAATGGGCACACTTCAAGTCCAATATAATTTTTTTCAGTAAAGAATTAACCTAATAACAAAAAAATTATATACTGCAGTTTATCAGGTCTTAGTGTGATAAAAGAAAACTAATACAGCCATCACATCTAAGTAAATTTTCTGCAGATATGGAAAAATAATACTGTGATCTTGGTATTGTTTTTTTTAGAGCAGGAGCAGGACTTTAAAGTACAACTGAAATGGGCAGCCTGTAAAGGTCACCCCATCTTTTATATTTTTCCCAAAAAAATGGGTAATACATTGTGTTTGTGTGCACTAAAATTCATTTTAGTGTATTCTTTCCTAAAATTGATTTGACATTTGTGCCAATGTTGTGCAACATAAACGTCTGCTTTAGGAAAATATATAATTGCTTGTGGGTTTAAACTAATGTTCTATCCAAAAATGCAGATTTTAACATGTGTGTAAAAAATAAATTTTTCCGACCCTGAGGTGGTTAAGGAAGGTTCATTTAAAAAAAAATAAACCTGTGTTCTTAAAGTGACATTAAACCCTCAGACGTTTTAACATAAAACAATACTGTAATGTGTGCCTTACTGTAATCCATGGTTGTTTCCCTTCTCTTTGCTGCTCTTCCTTTTAAATCCTCATGTCTTCTCATGCTAGGGGAGAACTTCCCTTTGCAGCTGAGTGCCTCTTCCTGTAGTGCTGGCTCAGGTTGCAAACCTACACACAGACACCATGTATCCATTTCAGAGACAAGGCAGTCTGCTGCAAAACAGAAGTTCTGCTCAGCATGAGAACAGATACAGATTTAAAAGGAAGAGCAGCAAAGAGAAGGGAAACAACCATGGATTACAGTAAGGCACACATTACAGTCTTGTTTTATGTTAAAAATCTGAGGGTTTAATGTCACTTTAAGTTTTTGCGTATCTGTGAAGATTTCCCTTATGGCACAGTAGTTAAAGGGCAGCTTTGCTTTTATGTAATCTTAACCCCTTCGTGACGGGAGACGTACATATATCAGCCTCTGTAATGAATTAATGAATGCCTCAGTATTGAGGCATTCATTAATTAAAAACTTAAGCTTTTGTAAAAGCTTCTTTCTTTCATTAATGAAGAATGAAGCCTTTATATTCAGATACGGGTTCGCTAAACAGCGAACCCGTATCTGACAGCTGAAGATAGCAGAGAGGTAGCAGTGACTCACCTCTCTGCTATTCGTTTTGACAGCTGTATAGCCTGGCCCGAACCCATCCCCTAGCCCTGTACAGCAAAACTATAGTAACTCCTGCTCCTCTATACCCTAGTAAAGTAAAGTCAAAATAAAACCTTGGTGCCATAAGCTGAACGAATTCCGGAATAATATAATGCCTGACCAAAGAATTGTTGATCCACAGAAAGCAAATAGATTATTCTTTTGCAACAAGGGTGTATGAATTCATAAATGAGCCACAGTGATAACAAATCTATAGTATCTATAATCTATAAGTATATACTGAATTTTAAAAGAACCAAAATCTCCTGTTGCATAAAACAGCACATACCGTACATCATATCCTGATGAGTGAGTACGTCTCCTGTGAAGAGATAAAAAAGACAGTTAATTTATGCCTAATGGTCAGTTGCTAGGCCACATTTAAACAAAAAAATATTGTGAAATAAAACATGGCCTATATGATCTGAAAACACATTTTTTGCAATACTATAAGAATGCAGAAATGTTTCTGGTGGTACATTAGTAGGCTTTATATGTAAGCATGATTGACCTACCAAATAGACATGTGCACCAGCAAAAAATTTGTTTAGTTTTGTTTTGCTTCGGATTTTGCATATTTCATTTTTCGGATTCGGATCCGCAATTGAATTCGTTGCGGGATTCGGATTCAGACAAAATTCGTTAGCAGTAGTTGTTTTTCGGATTCGGGTCCGCAATTGATTCGGATTCGGACGAAATTCATTAGCAGTAGTCTGGTCGAAATTTCGTTTATTGGACGGAATTTCGTTAGCAGCAAAGTGACATTAGAATTTTTTTTTTTTTTACAGTCTGCAGAAGATGAAAAAAAATAAAAATAAAAGCGTGAGGTTCCCCCCCCAATTCATACCAGACACTTTAGGTCTGGTAGGAAAAAAAGTGGGTGGGGTTCCCCCCAAAATCCTACCAGGCCACCGACTTGTTTGAAAAGTCCCAAGTGTGAGGGAATCCCTTCCCAGGAAATATAAGTCCTTCAAGCAAGGCACAGCAATACAGCAAGTGTCTCCTTCTCTCACACAGCTACAGCTGATGACTTCCTCCTCAACTTCCACACTCCTCTTTGGGAGTTGCCGACCTTTAAACCCCTTCCTGGGGCAGGAAGGTTAACCCTGCGGCTGTCCTTAAAGGGACCACAACCCAAATAGGGGTGATACATATCGCCCATCCAGGACCCAGCCTTGCAGTCCTCTACAATATAGATATGAACACAGAAAAGCGCCAAAAAGGACTACTCAGCCAGTATGGACCAATATAAGAACAGCCCTACCTGGCGCTGGACCAATCACGAGGAGACTATACGTGGGCTCGCCTGGAGGGAGTGGCCCATGTTATCGTCCAATCCACGGGACAGAAAACCGGACCATGTTCTGCTATGTAGCATATCGATTGTGCAGCATGTCAGCTGTACAGTGAGCACTATGAGAAGGAGGTGGGCTGTGTACAAAAAGCGATTTATGACAGATACCATGACAGATGTAAACAATTTGTATTCAGCTGGTATAAAGGCTATGCAAGCCATATCAGACCAGATATATGTTTACAATAAAGCTGATGGAACTGCTCTATAGGGCAAGGAATATTTAGTTATGTGAAAAGGCACAATTAGGGCCAGATAGAATATGCATATACCCAATCCATGGTACGAATAAACATATTTATGTATTAAAAACTATACGCATGTTTAAAATATATAAAAAATGTGTGTGTGGGGTATATAAAAAAAAAGGACATGTATATGTATATGGAATTAATGTCAATATCAAATGGGCATATAAATATGTAAATATATATAAATTAATTGCGAATAAATTACAGGCATGATATGTCTTAGCAATAAAGGTTTAAAAAATAATGCTATGTATATACATACGATCTATAGATTAACACATGATTATGAGAAATATTATTAAAAATAAATGATAAAGAGAAATACAGAGAGGTTGAGACCAGAGAAAATGTATAGAAACATTAGTGGTGCTGAATAGATGCATTAATTAGAACCTTGTTATGAATAAGTAATAGTTGTTTACAAATAAAATAATAAAATAATATAATACTAGAATGATGGCTAGCCCTGAGCCATTGTCAACTGATGTGTTGTCAAGAACAACAAGGAGGTTGAAAGGTTTATTATTGTTTATAAATGAATAAAATTGGCCATCCGGAACGTTCCAAATCCATCAGGGATGATGGTTACTCTTAGCATGTAAATAAGAGTTTCCCGCAGTGGGTTTGAAATGGGTTTTGGAGATTACCGTGCCTGTCTGGTCAAATGTCAATTCAAGGTCTAGGAACACCAAGGTCTTATCATCCACTATGTATGTAAAATCTAGATGGAAGGGATTATTTTTGCAGAAGTCTACAAATGATAGTAGTTCTTCTTTGTTCCCATCCCAGATTATAATGATGTCATCAATATATCTGGCATACAACACCAGTTTAGACCCAAAGGGGTTATTGTGCCAAATGTGCGACTCTTCCCAATACCCCATCAATAGATTCGCATAGCTGGGGGCAAAGCTGGCCCCCATAGCTGTGCACTTCAACTGTATATAGAAGGAATTTAAAAAAGTAAAATAATTGTGGGTCAGGACAAAGAGCTGGCTTCATCGCTATAAGCATCGCATCCATGATTAAATTTTGGAGAGCTGACATTCACAACTGTGGTGGGCTTATCACATGCCTAGTCCAGCCTAGACCAGGCAATCTCTCACGGTCATGCAATACTAATAATACAATTGAAATTATTGCTAATACAATTCTCATCAAATAATAATACTGTATATAAGGTAACATTTATAGTGAGCTCTTTTTCCTATGATGACGAAAAAGACGAAAAAAGGAAAAAAATATCATGGTAGTCTCTTTTGTTCTATAAGTTTGAGACATGGCAATTCCATCAATCTCAGTCTAACACAGTCTGGAACCATGGTTAGTCCTTATCTCGTCATTGTTGTATAAATTGTGTACCTCAAACCTGGGAATGTATGGCAATGAATGAATGTGGTAAGGCTCTGAGAATCGCTAATGTTAAGAGTCTTTGTCCAGAAACCATGAACTCAAATTCACCTTATATACTGATCGAATAGGCAGAACAAATATGGCTTCCAGGATGCCCATGTTACATTATGTAGAATAATACTTTATGTATAGGCCTTAAAGTTTAATTCCTTTTAGCCAAATAGTTCCGACATTTTCAAAAAGCGGCAGATAGTTGAGTTCAGCTTGCATCTCTTTGGAGTTCTTCCTTGAATCTTTGTCTACCATTTGCGCTATCATTCTGTTCAATCCTCTTGTGGCCAAGTGCAGGGAGTTGGCTACACTCCAATGAACCTTAAAGTTCTTATTTACAACTGTAGTTACAGCTTCTTGGAAATGGTTTAGAGCAGTGGTTCTCAACCTGTGTAACCTCAGGATCCACATTTGTCCTTGGTCATTAAGTCGTGACCCAAGTCACAGTAGTGCGTGTTCCGGTGCAGGCGATCGAACTGTGGGGGGAGGTGCGTTTGGGGTGCCATTCAAATGAATGGCAATGCAACGCAACTCCCACACCAGAACGCGCGGTAGGTGTGATTTCATGGTACAATGCATTATTCGCATCTCCCATCAAGCTCACTTGCCTGCCCTTTAGAGGTGTCGTGAACCAGAATGTAACGTCACTCCGGCCCAGGCACCTCTACAGGGCACGCAAAGGAGCTGTACGCAAACGTGGCCATACCCCCAGCCCACCCCAACTCAAGCTGATACTTGGTGACGGGCAGCATATTTTGAATAGCTGCTATGTGCGAGAACTGATTGAGGAGCCTCTCACCCAGCGCAGTGGAAGGCACACGGTGACCCACTGAACATGGGGTCGTGACCCACTTTTGAGTCACGACCCAGCAGTTAAGAACCACGGATTTAGAGCCTTTACCTTTGACATGCTGGGGTATAATTTTCTTTCTGATCTGCTGGGACAATTCTCTCCTTTGCGTTGTCTGGTCTTTGTTCAGTGTGGTGCAAAATGATGATACCAAACAACAGTGTGACTATTTTTCTCCCTTTAAACAGGCTGACTGACTGATTACAAGATTGAAGCCAATTAAAGATAAACATTGCCAGACAGACAGTTGGAGATCCCTTCAATATCTGATCATTAAATTCTGAGATCAAGTGCTATAACATTACAGTGCCTCAGATGCTCCACACTAATTTTTATTGCCTTGTCTCTATATCTGATATATATTTAAGTTGCTCACATACTGTCCAGCCAGTGTACATTTTTGGCTGCTATGTCCCAGACACACTGGCGGAACTACCAGGGTCGCAGTGGTCGCACTTGCGACCGGGACCAGGTGTTCCACCAGTTCGGGGGGGACCCAGAGAGAGGAGGAGGCCCGACCGCTTGCAGCTACTAATGCTGCCCGCGGAGCCGCCGCCGCCATCTTCACCGCTGCCTCCCGCAGTGTCTTTTGCGGCAGCGGTGAATAGAAGATGTAGCGCTGCGGTGGTGTGGCCTGTCAAGGGGTGACGGCCGTGACGCTTGTCGGGGAACTCCAATTCCCAGCAGGCAACTGAGGAGGGAGCAGCCAAGCAGGCCCGGCGGGATACACCCCACGCTGTAGGACGTCCTGGCTTGAGCTGGAACCTGGAGGCACAGAGTTCGGGAGCACAGCTCACAGCACAGAGTGAGGAGATTCTGGAGGAGAGCTGCAGCAGGTCCAGGTAGGCACTGATTGTTCATCGCTGTATATGTGCTGAGTAGTGACAGTGTCTTGCACTGTAATTTTTTTGCCAACCAAAAACAATAAAATCATTTTATTATTTTTGGTTGGAAAAAAAATTACAGTGCAAGACACTGTCACTACTCTGCACATTGCATGCTGGGAATTGGAGTTCCCTGACAGGCCTCACCTCGCTGAACTGGCGGAACACCTGGTCCTGGTCACAAGTGCGACCGCTGCGACCCTGGTAGTTCTGCCAGTGATAAAATGCTTTAAAGTGTTATTAAACCCTCAGGTGTTGTTGCATATATGCACTGGCGGAACTACCAGGGT